>NC_061850.1:26970171-26977671 GCF_019202785.1 Penaeus chinensis | reverse complement strand
ATCCCAGATAACTGAAATTTCGTACTTGGCTAGATGTTCACACGCCTGATGTCATTGATATTTCAGTAGATGTTCTTTCACTTTTGTTTTAAATGTTTTTTGGTTGGAGATATTTCTAATATTTTCTGGTAGTTGGTTCCAGATCACCAGTCCTCGGATTTGCATATTTCTTGCCCCGGTTTCTGTATTCGATCTTTTGATATATAAGGAGTTATTTTGCCTTGTAAGGACACCTGTTATGTTACCTGTTGTTTGTATAGGTAATAGCCAATTTGGGTAATTTCCTTGTATTATTTTATGGATCAGAATACACGTGTCATATTTTTGTTTCTGTTGTACTTTTAGCCATTTTAGTTTGTTTATATGTGGTGTGATGTGGTCATATTTATTTAAATTTCCCAGTGCTACTCTTGCCGCGAAGTTCTGTAGTTTCTGTGTCCTTTTTATTTGTATTTTGTTTGTGGAGCCCCAGATGTTAAGACAGTAGTTAAGGATACTAAGTGCTAGTGTTTGTATAACAGCAATTCTTGTTTCTGTGGGTATTTTATTTTTTATATGATTCAAGTATATCAGTGTGCCCATTACTTTTCTGTAGATGTGATCAATGTGTGTACCCCTAGGTTGTTTACTGTTGGGTTGGGTTTGATGAAGCAACCTTGGAAATCAATAACTGTATCTGTGGGTATTTTTGCTATGTTCTGACGGCTGCCAATGAAAATACATTGTGTTTTTTGTGGATTTAGTTTCAGGCCATTCATATCGAAGTAATTTTTTGCTTCTGTTAGGGTCTGTTTAGTCTTTTCTATCAACTCATTTAGATTGTCTACAGAGGCAGCGTGAAGAAATTGAGAGTCGTCGGCGTACTGAACAAGAAGACAGTTTTTTGCAATTGATGACAAATCATTTATGAATATAGTAAATAAGATTGGGCCAAGGATTGAGCCTTGTGGAACACCGAACGAAACTGATTGCATTGATGATACTTTTTCATGGATTTTTACTGATTGAGTTCTCGCGGACAGGTAACTTTTGAACCAGAAATTATCAATTTCGTGATTTGTTAGTTTGTTTAAAAGTAATTCATGGCTGACACTGTCAAAGGCCTTCGATAAATCACATAGAGTGAGCAAATTGATCTGGTTATTGTCTATATTATTATATATTTCATTTGTGACTTTTAGTAATGCCGTTTCGGTTGATAATTTATTCCTAAAACCGTGTTGCGTGTTAGATATAAGGTTATTCGCTTCTAAGAATGTTGTTAATTGGTTTGCAACAATTTTTTCGAGAACTTTAGATATTACTGGTAGTATAGTGATGGGTCGATAATTATTGATTTCGTCTCTGTCACCGGATTTGAAAATCGGAGTTATGATGCCATGTTTCCAAAGTGATGGATAAACACCGGTGACTATAGATGTATTAATAATTACTGTCAGATAGTATGCAATTGCTGGTAAACTATCGTTTATGAAACGATGTGCAATTCCATCTGCTCCCACTGAATTTGTTTTTTTTAAGTGTTTTATTGTTAGGATAATTGTTTCTACTTCTACTGGTTGCGGTCTGAAGAAGTTTGTTGTAGTGTTTGTTTCGTTTATGTTGTGTTGATATGTGGGGGCGGTTGTCTGTTCAAAAGTGCGTCTACCTACTTCTGCAAAGAAGTTATTAAAGTATTCTGTATTATTTATGGAATTTGGGGAGGTGTCTGTATTTTGTTTCTTCTTAGGCACTAATGTATTTACTAGTTTTCACGTTTCAGCAGAATCGCTTCTGCATTCATTGAACTTATTTTTAAAATAATTATTTTTCGCCCAGCGGAGGAGTGTTTTCACATTTTTCTTCTTTTGTTTGTATTCAGCCTGAAGGGTGGAGTCAAATCTGTTTATCTTGAGAGTTTTGTGAGTATTATTTCTATCATTTATGGCCCTCTTAATGTTGTCATTTATCCAGGGGGCGGGAGGACGCCTAACTGTTTTTGTTTTAAAAGGAGCGCAGGCATCGATGCCGTTCTTTATCACGTTTGTAAGAATATTAACTTGTCTGTCAACGTCGTCAGTTGTTAAGATCTCTGACAGTGACGAGTCATTGGCTATAATATGTTGACAGAATAATTGAGGATCGTACTGCGTTAGGTCGCGAGAGGTTTTACTGACTGGTTTTCGCTTTGTCTTTACTATATTCAAGGTCAAGGTTATAAGCTCGTGATCAGCAATGTGGCATGGAACAGCGTCTGCGTGTAGTGTAATATCGGGTCTGTTTGTTATTATAACATCTAATATGGATGAGGTGTTTTCTGTAATCCTTGTAGGCTTCTTTATAAGTTGTTTTAATTTGTTTTTGTTAATTATCCCATTTAATTTTGCATTTGGTTTACTTAGATCGTCATTTAAATCACCTAAGATGAAAAGTGGTTTTCTCTTTGTTGACATTTCTCTGAGAATATTTTCTAGGTAGTCAAATGATTCTGTGGTGGCATGAGGGTGTCTGTAGATTGTGCCGACTAGGAAGGAAGGATACATACTGCTTTGTACGGTTACCCAGATGTCCTCTACTGCTGTATGATTTACAGTTGCAGAGGATATCTTATTTGATTTAAGGGTATCGCTTACATATATGCAGACTCCACCTCCGCGTCCTGCATCACATCTGTAGACGTGAAAGTTTGGGATGCTTATGAAACTGCTCGATATTTCTTGGTGAAGCCAGGTTTCACTGATACACAAAATATCAATGTTTCTCTCCTTAATTATCAATTTGATTTCTTCGAAATGACCGAGGAGGGACTGTGCATTGATGTGTTCTATAGTGATGGTGTTAAGTGGTTTGACCGCCGGATTTGCGACGTCAAACATTCTGCTCGCCTTTGTACTTGTTTCTATTTAGGAATACTTTTACGTTGTTGGGGAAGATGTCGGACTCTAAGAAAATATCTGGTTTTATATCTTTGCCCCTTATGGTGACTGTGAAGCTAGAGTAGTAATCATGTGTCATTTTTGTTTTAAAGGCTTTGACATTGGCAATTTGATTGAAATTATTTTCTAAGAAGTCTTCAATATCGTCTTCATCTGTATCTGGGTGGCAACTCGTGATGTAAAGGTACACTACCTGAGGACGGTCGGCACCTTGCAAGGGTTTTGGCGAGTGCCGTTCCTCCCTTGTTTTTCTTTTTTGTTTTCTGGAGTTGACTTGAACGAAACCTTTCTCATCTTGGTGGGGCTGCGGCTGCTCGTTTGTTTGTTTGTTTATTTCCGCTCGTTCCGCGTAGTTGTTGATGATGAGCTGTGGTGTTTGTGGAGCAGGAGGGGTAGTAGGGGGGGCAGGTACTCCAGGCACGTGGTGGTGTGTCGTGTCTTCCCACTGGCGATTTGGTGGGAGATTTTTTTGCTTGTTTTTCCTTTTACTATTTCTAACGTAGCTTCTCCTAGGTGTGACTTGTGTAGAGGCTTCGTTCCTCATACCGGTTGGGGACGAGTCAGCGTTGTTTTTGGGCAGACGCTTACGTGGCTCCGGACGAGGGGTGGCTGGTGCGTCAGCAAGATCGTGAGTCTGCTGGGTCGGAGTGGGTAGAGAGGGAGTGGGTAGTGGGGACGGAGTGGTGGGGGAGGGTGGTGGTGGTGGGGGGGAGCTAGGAGAGGCGATGGTCGTGGGTGCTGCCGTGGTGGGCGTAGGAGTGTGTTTAATTTGTGGTGTAGAGGTAGATGTCATTCTGCCAGGGGGAGGGGATGCAAAGGGGAAGGATTGGTAGGCGGATTGATCGTGGGCAGGGGTTGGGAGATCAGATATTGCGTGATGGGATGTGGTCGAGGATGTTGTGACGAAAGCTTCCTTTCCGCATTCCTGCGGCTGAGAAGGCATCGCACCTTGGCTAATTAGACTGTTGATTGCAGATTGTTGTTCGGAGAACATTCCGATCAGCAGTTCAATCTTATTTTCAATAAGATCTTGATTGATGAGGGAGGGTTCGTGTTGTGTTTGTGTATTTTGGTGTTTTGGTTTTTGAAAGATTTTTACAAATGGTGTAGAGATACCTGTTTTCTTAGGTGGTGGAGACCAGTCAGTGGCGGGAGTTTCTGTCGTTGTTGTAGCAAACACTATATTGTCCTTTTTTAAACACTGATCGATCATGGTATGCACTATGGAGTTTGTCATCCTTTTAATGTCTTTAGTTATATTTCTTGTCTTTCTTGAGTCTGATATATGCAGAATGATATTGTAGGCGTTTTCGATCTCATCCGGGCTATACAGTTTCCGGATTTGATCACACAGAACCATCCGAGCCCATGCTTTTTTTGTTGCAATAAAGCATAGGATCGTGTTTAACACTATGGTTATGCTGCCTACCTGATAGACGGCTTTTCTGTCTTCATTGTTCTCAGTTTTATCACTGTTGTAATTACTGATCGGGCTGCTGTGGTTGTCCGGGTTGCTGGGTCGCCCTTTGCCCTGGGCGGGGGGGCAGCCTTGACCCTGGCTGCCATGGGGGTGCCCATCGTCATGGGCGAGGGAGCAGCTTTGACCCGCGCTGCCAAGGGGCCCATATCCTAGGGCGGAGGTCCCATTACCCTGGGAAGGGGGCACGTAACCCTGGGCCAAGGGTCCCCTTTCACTCTGGGGATTAGAGCTCGGGCTAGCTGTCCGAGGAAGCACCGGGGAAGCTCCCTGGCTGGCCCCCTGTGACCCGGGGGGGGGTAGTCAGATTTCCCTCTGACTCTGTGGGACCATGGGATGCCATGGTTTGCTGAGCTGTTAGGCGGCGGCGGAGAGGAAGCAAAAACACGTCCGTTCACCACGGCGGCTAGACTCAGAAGAGAGAGAGAGAGAGAGAGAGAGAGAGCGAGAGCGAGAGAGAGAGAGAGAGAGAGAGAGAAATATATATATATATATATATATATATATATATAGAGAGAGAGAGAGAGAGAGAGAGAGAGAGAGAGAGAGAGAGACAGACAGAGAGAGACAGAGAGCGACAGAGAGAGACAGAGAGAGACAGAGAGAGAGAGAGAGAAAGAGAGAAAGAGAAAGAGAGAGAGACAGAGAGAGAGATAGAGAGAGAGAGAGAGAGAGAGAGAGAGAGACAGAAACACAAAGAGAGAGAGAGAGAGAGAGAGAGAGAGAGAAAGAGAAATAGAGAAAGAATAAAACGAGAATACAAACAAACAAACAAATAAAAAAAAATAATTAAAAAAATTAAAACTAAAGGCAATAAGGAAACCTTGTAAAAAAAAAAAAATAATAATAATAATGATAATAATAAAACAAGTATTAAAAAGCAAAAAGCCCCCCCCCCCCAAAAAAAAAAAGAAAAAAAAAAAAAAAGAACAGAACAGAATAGGGACAGGCGAAAATATCGAATAAAAGTTATCAAAATCCCTCAAAAGGCCACGAGTCTCGCTTCAAGGAGAGTCACAACACCTCTGTCCCTTTGGCTAAGAAATTAACTTGACTCCGATCGCTTTGTGCCATTTTTCTCCTTCTTCTTTTTCTTCTTCTTCGTCTTCTTCTCCTTCTTCTTTTTCTTCTTCTTCGTCTTCTTCTCCTTCTTCTTCTTCTTCTTCTTTTTGATTGTATTGTGTAATTTTCTTATTGCTTCTTCTTCTTTTTCTTCTTCTTCTTCTTCTTCTTCTTCTTTTTTCTTCTTCTTCTTCTTCTTCTTTTTCTTCTTTTTCTTCTTTTTCTTCTTCTTCTTTTCCTTCTCCTGTTTCTTCTTTTTCTTTTCCTTCTTCTTCTATTTCTTCTTCTTCTTCTTCTTCTTCTTTTTCCTTCTCTTTTTTCTTCTTCTGCTTCTTCTTCTTTATTGTATTGTGTCATTTTCTTTCTTCTTCTTCTTCTTCTCCTTCTTCTTCTTTTTCTTTTTCTTTTTCTTCTTCTTCAATGTATTGTGTTATTTTCTTTCTTCTTCTTCTTCTTCTTCTTTTCCTTCTTCTTCTTTTTCTTATTCTTCTTCTCCTTCTTCTTTTCCTTCTGCTTCTTTTTCTTTTTCTTCTTCTTTTTTATTGTAGTGTGTCATTTTCTTTCTTCTTCTTCTTCTTTCTCTTCTTCTTCTTCTCCTTCTTCTTCTTTTTCTTTTTCTTCTTCTTCATTGTATTGTGTTATTTTCTTTCTTCTTCTTCTTCTTTCTCTTCTTCTTCTTCTCCTTCTTCTTCTTTTTCTTTTTCTTCTTCTTCATTGTATTGTGTTATTTTCTTTCTTCTTCTTCTTCTTCTTTTCCTTCTTCTTCATCTTCTTTTTCTTCTTTTCCTTCTTCTTCTTTTTTTCTTCTTCTTGATTGTATTGTGTAATTTTCTCTCTTCCTCTTCTTTTTCTTAATCGTACTGTGTCATTTTTCTCCTTTCTTTTCTTTTTTTCTCATTCTCGTCTCTCCTTTTATCTGCATTGTCGCTAATCCAGCTGAAAAAGAAACAAAGGAATAAAGAAGAGATGAAAAGGAAACAAAATTGTTTAATAATTTCATATAAATTATTTTGTTAAATGTTTCCTCCTTTTATTTATTCATTTGTTTTTATTTTTATTTACTGTATCTATTTACTTATGTTTTTGTTTATTTCTTTTATTTCTTGAATTTATTTATTCATTTATTTTATTTACTGTATTTGTTTATATAGTTATCTCTTTTACTTAATTTATATATATTTGTTTTCTAATTATTATTTTTTTATTTCTTTATTGATATTTTGGAATATGGAAAAAAAAAAACTGACGACAAAACAACAACAACAAAAAAAAGTGAAATAATAGTAATTGCAAAAAATAATTATGAAATTATTATCGTTTGATGAATCATTTAATCATGAAATATTTACTTGATATAAAATGACAGACAGAGGCAAAACCGGAGGAAATATGCAAATTAGGGAAGGGAAGGAATGAGAACTTTAGAGGAAAGAAAGGGGGAGGGAGAAAGAGAAAGAGAAGATATGAATATTGGTAGAAAGAGAGAAGAAGAAGAGGGGAGACTGAAGAAAAGAGAATAATCAGGAAGCTACAATAAGAAGGTGGTAGAGAATGCAGGAGAAGGAACAAGGAAATGGGATAAAACGAGGAAGAGGAATAAGAAAGAAAAGGCGGAAGAGGAAGAGAGAGAGAGAGAGAAGTACTAGAACAAAATAAAATAAAAGGAAAAAAAGAAGAAGACAAATAAATAGACGACACAAGAAAAAAACAAAATAGGAAAAAATAGGATCAAAGAGACAGAGATAGAGAAAAAAAATAACAGATAAAAAGAAATCTTCTGAAAAAAAAAAAAAAAAAAAAAAAAAAAAAAAAAAAAAAATATATATATATATATATATATATATATATATATATATATATATATATATATATATATATATATATATATATATGTCTTAAAAACAGGGCTAGTTTTCTGCTAGAAAGGGCAAAGATCAAGGGGAAAATTGGAATAAAGATCAGAAAGTCGCTTTGTATTAGATCAGTGAATGCTGATGAATTGGGGAAAAAAGGAAGGAGGGGGTAGAGTCAGAGGATGGAGGAGAG
>NC_061850.1:26947671-26950171 GCF_019202785.1 Penaeus chinensis | reverse complement strand
AAACTCCGCCCCTTTCCTCACGCACTGTAATATTCCAGTCTACACTACCATAATTTCCAATCCCAAAAAAAGGTCCTGAAAAAACAGTAAATAGAAAAAAGAAAAAAGAAAAAATGACGAAAAGGGCAAAACCAACATCAAGATTCACACTCCGACAGATTCTCTCGACTTGCTATTCCCAGTGGGACGCCGCGGGGAAGTACATGTTTTTACCGACTTTTCTTGCCATGAGCGAGTCGGAAAAACAAATCGTCTTGAGAAATAGGTTTGAGCTTGAGTGAGATTGACACTCTTGATCCAGGGATGACAGAGGAGAAGGGAGTAAGTACATGGTGTCACCTCGGGGAAAATGAATTGATGTTTGCGTGTGTGTGTGTGTGTGTGTGTGTGCGTGTGTGTGTGTGTGTATGTGTGTGTGTGTGTGTGTGTGTGTGTGTGTGTGTGTGTGTGTGTGTGTGTGTGTGTATGTATGTGTGTGTATGTGTGTTTGTGTGTGTGTGTATGAGTGTGTGTGTATGTGTGTGTGTGTGTGTCTGTGTGTGCGCGTGTGTGTATGTGCGCGCGCGTGTGTGTGTGTGTTGTCGTAGAAATCATTTTAGCGGGATATTACTTTCACTTTCGTCTCTCTTTTATGTTACGTGCAATCTCCTCTATCTTTACTATCAATATTATAACCAAAACCTAAACTAAATATCATAAACAAAACAAGAGAGAAGGAAGATATGAAAGTCTCTTTGGCGGCCATTACGACCCCACACCAAGGCCGACCAAGGACCCTGTAGCCATTATAGAGAGTCTTCTCTTTAAGACTTGTCATATCTTTACAAGGGCCAAGACAGCGGTGACTGACACTTGCTTACATCAGCTGACTAACATCTTGGCCGACTTTACATGAACACTTTACGTGATGAGGCACCCGGGTACTTTTTCAACCCTCGCCCTCTCTCTCTCTCTCGCTATCTATCTCTTTCATTCTCATTATCTCTCTCTCTCTCTCTCTCATGCTCTCGCCTCTCTCTCTCTCTCTCTCTCTCTCTCTCTCTCTCTCTCTCTCTCTCTCTCTCTCTCTCTATATATATATATATATATATATATATATATATATATATATATATCTTTCTCTCTCTCTCTCTCTCTCTCTCTCTCTCTCTCTCTCTCTCTCTCTCTCTCTCTCTCTCTCTCTCTCTCTCTCTCTCTCTTTCTTTCTCCCTTTCTTTGCGTTTCCTTCCTTTTCTTCTCTTCTATCCCATCCCTCACAGATATGGCAATAGAAGGAAATGTGCATATATGCTATGTATACCACAGCACCATAATACCATAATATCATTATACCATAATTAAGGACTGGCTTGATGCCACAGCAACGTAGTACCATAATATCATAATACAATACTCCCATAATACAGTAGCATGATATCATAATCTTTCTCCCTCCCTCCTCTCTCTCTCTCTCTCTCTCTCTCTCTCTCTCTCTCTCTCTCTCTCTCTCTCTCTCTCTCTCTCTCTCTCTCTCTCTCTCTCTCTCTCTCTCCCTCTCTCTCTCTCCCAACTAAATATCTATCTCTCTCTCCAAAATAAAATGCATTACCAAGCAGCTTTCAAGTGTCAGGACTCCGTCGACTAAGACACCGCGCCACTCCTGCGTCGGGATCCTGTCGTAGCTTCGTCGGGATATGGATCAAGTCAATCCCGCAGACGTGTGGGGAATCGGCGAGAGAGACCCCCCCCCCCCCTCCAAGGCGATGTGTCCTTCGGGGGAGGGTGGGGGAACGACACGGGGAGTACCTATGGATCTCGGGTTGTCTGTCTGTCTGGCTGGTTGTCTGGCTGGCTGGTTGGTTGTCTGGCTGGCTGGTTGGTTGTCTGTGTCTTTCTGGCGGGCTGGCTGAAAAAAAAAAAACTATACCAAGAATGATTTTGAATTAAGCAACAGTATAAAACGTCAATGTTGAATTCATAGTATTGGTGTGGATGAAGCAATAACAGAGGCCGTATGGGGAAAAAATGTCACTTTAATAAAGCAAGAATAATTGCCCTATTAAAAACAATACTATTACGACACATAAAATGCTCACAAATCGAGAAAAAAAAATCAAATAAAAACAGAAAAGACTGTTTTATCTGTGTATATATGTTTATGTTCATTTATTCATCTATTCATCCATCTTTTTGTTCGCCTGATTATCTGTCTACCTACTTATCTATCTATCTATCTATCTACATATCTGTCTATCTATCTATCTATCTATCTGTCTATCTGTCTATCAATCTATCTGCCGATCTATCTATTAACTTCCCCAACCAAAATCACCTTAATGCTGCAGTATCAGGTACTATCTAACGTATTTATCAATATATCTCCTTATTATCTACTGCTTTATCTGAATATCTGTTTATCCATCTCTTTGTTCATCCGTCTATCTGTCTATCTATTTACCTATCTATCTACCTATTTACCTATCTATCTACCTATCTGCCTATTTACCTATCTATCTACCTA
>NC_061850.1:26925171-26927671 GCF_019202785.1 Penaeus chinensis | reverse complement strand
TCTGCACATATACGTATGTATGTATAAACACAGCATACCTCTTATCATTTTCTCTCTCCTTTTCTCTTAACCTCCTCCTTCTCCATCACCCCCCCACCCCCACCCCGACCCCCTCCTTCACGCAAAACTATTTTTTTTTTTTATCCCAAGTTTACAAAATAACATCACGTCTTTCTCTCCGCCTTATCATCTTAACACGGACTTCCCATTGTTGTACATTACCTTGGGCTCGTGAGCAATCAGGAGGCAGGAGGATCCGCGAATATTTCTGATATTATGACACACACCAAGTTCTGTGTCTCTGTCTTTTCCTTTCTCTCTCTTTCTATCTCTCCCTTCGTTGTTCTTTTCGCTTTCTACTTCATATTACTTCTCTCCCTTCTTTCCTGTATTTCTTCGTCTGTTTTCGCTTCTGTCCTCCTTTTGTCTATGCTTCCCTCTCTTTCTATTCTCCCTCATTAATTCTTCCTCCTCGGTTTCCTCTTCCCTCCTCCTTCTATCCCTTCTTCTTCAGTATCTCCTCCCGTCTCCTCCTTTTCCTCTCTTCCTCCTCCTCTCTTCCCGCTTCTTATACGTCTCCTCCCCTCGTTCTCTTCTTTCCCATTTATACCTTCTCTCCCTTTCCCTCCCTCCCTTCTCCCTTCTACTATCTCTCTTCCCCTCTATCCTCTCCCTCTCTTCTTCCATCCACCATTCACTCCGTGCTATCTACTCCACCCCCTCCCCTCCCCTCTCGCACCCCTCACCCCTCCCCTTGTTAGCCCTCCCGCGCTGTCTTCCTCCCCTTTGTTGCCCTCCGACTTTTCTAACCATTTTTTGTTACAAGCCATGGGAAGTTAAAATACTAGGTCGAACGATATCGTTTTTGTGTAAAAGGTGCATATATATGTTTGTGTGTATATATATATATATACATATATATATATATATATATATATATATATATATACATATATATGTGTGTGTGTGTGTGTGCGTGTTTGTGTGCGTGTGTGTGTGCGCGCGCGTGTGTGTGTGTGTGTGTGTGTGTGTGTGTGTGTGTGCGTGTGTGTGTGTGTGTGTGTGTGTGTGTGTGTGTGTGCATGTATGTACGTATATTCAACTCCCAAGGAATTTTTATTTAATTGTTTCTTCTCCAGATTCCTCCCCTAGATGTCAGTCCCTTTTTACATTCCTCTCATTCACGACTTTTCCCTCCTCTCCTGTATTTTTGAGCAATTCTTCTTTATTTCCTTTTCTGTTCCTCTCTGTCCGTGGGTCTGTCTGTAATCACTCTCTCTCTCTGTTATTCATATATTTATGGTTTCCTCGAACCTAAGTTTAAAACTATAAATATTT
Organism: Penaeus chinensis; assembly: GCF_019202785.1. Lineage (NCBI taxonomy): Eukaryota > Metazoa > Arthropoda > Malacostraca > Decapoda > Penaeidae > Penaeus > Penaeus chinensis. The sequence goes on along the minus strand of NC_061850.1, from coordinate 26,926,333 downwards.
AACTCAGTAAAGTAAACAACTAGATTCAAGAAGTGTTTATAAGTAGATCTTTAATGCCATTTATTAATGCCTCTATTCACTCAATATTAATTTGTTTACCCATTCATTCAATATCCATATTCTGTTCATTCATTCATTCACCCATTTTATATCTATCTATCTACTTACTTTTGTTATCTGTAAAATAAATCGAATACACGTATAAACTAAAATAATTACTTCCCTTGAGACATGTGCAGATTTTTTTTCTCTTTTCTGGAGGGGGGGGGGGGGGTAGGCGTTTGATTGTGGTCTTGAGAGTAAGTTTGCAGGCCTTCCGCTGTCACTTGTGGGCGAGAGTGGGTGCGGTGTCTTGTTCTGAGGATTTGCTTTTTCTTGTGTGTGTGTTTCTGTCGTTTTTTTTTCCGTTTTTTTCTTGTGTGGTCTCTCTCTCTCGCTCTTTCTTTCTTTTTGTCTCTCTCGCTTTTGTTATAACCTTTTATAGTTTGTTTGTTTTTTTCCTCTCCTATATTATCTCTTTCTTTCTCTTCTTACTCTTTCTTTGCCTCAAATATCACCATAAATCTTGATATTCTATTATCCAGAAACTGATTCATATAAAGTGGTTTTCCGTATTTTCTTCTCTCTCGCTTTATTTCCAAACCTCTTTTTCCACCTTTCCTTTCTTCTTTCTCTTACCTTTCGTCCCCTTGCATTTTATATTTGCCCCTTTCCCTCTTCCTCTCCATACTTTAATCTTTCGACTGCGGACTCCTGTGTGTTCTTTCTCTCCATCTTTTCAGTCATTTATTTCTCCCTTTCTCGATTCTTGATTACCCTGCGCTTAATCGTTTTCTTCCTCTATTCCTCTATTTCATCTGTCTTTCAGCCCTTGCAATTTTTTTTTTTTTTTTTTTTTTTTTCTCTCCCCTCTATTTCATTTTTGTTTTTTATGTATATATTCTGTGTTCTCTTTCTCTCGAGCTTCTGTTTTCAAACCTCCTTCGTTTTCTCTCTTGTTCGTCATCTATCTATCCTTCCTTTATTCTTTATGATCGTTATACTCGCGACAAAACAGACAAGCAAACGAAGACAAAGAGGTACACGAAGAAGAAGAAAAAAAAATCTGTAAAGTAAAAAAGAAAAAAAAGGAAACATAAAAAAGAATTCCACTCAGTATTTT
>NC_061850.1:26907671-26910171 GCF_019202785.1 Penaeus chinensis | reverse complement strand
TTTCTTTCTCTCTCTCTCTCTCTCTCTCTCTCTCTCTCTCTCTCTCTCTCTCTCTCTCTCTCTCTCTCTCTCTCTCTGTTATCTATCGCATGTCCCTTCCGTCTGTCCTTTATTTGTTTTTTGTTTTTCCATTAATAACTTCCTTTCCTTTGCTCTGATTGTGCAAGATTTCCTCAGTCTTGTTTTATTTTTTTGCTATTCTTTCGTGCATTATTTCTTTATTTATTTTACTCAGTTCTTCTATTTCTCTATACGTTTCGTTTATTCCTTCTCCTTGGATAGCAATAATGATAAGAAGGCAAAGCAGAAGAAGAAGGAATAGAGGGAGGGGAAGATGGAGGAGGAGGAGAAGAAGAAAAGCAGCAACAAAAAGAAAATTAAAGAGGAAGAGAGAGAGAGAAAAGGATACGAAGTGGAAGGAAGAGCAGATGAAAACTGATAGATAGTTTGAGAGATGGAGCGGAAAAATTAAGAAGAAGAAAACGAAGAAAATGAGGAGGAGGAGTACGAGGAAGAGGTAAATTGATAGCTATATGAGCAGAAAGACAGACAGACAGATAGACAGACTGGTATATAAACACATAGATAGATGGACAAACATAAATAAAGAAAATAGAGAAAGAGACATTAATCATGTCCTTGCTTTTCATCTTCCTGTCATTTTCAGCAACATATCATCCTTGCATGCAATATAAACACCTGCAAGCAAAAATTGATATAAAAGATCTGTAAAAAAAATAAATAAGATAGAAAATAAAAAAGACATTTCTCTTTCCTCTCTGACCCTGACGAATATCATACGAGGTCACACGCACTGACCTTCCTCAAGGGAAATTAGTATTTGCTGGTCGATGTCACTGGATATTTTTGTCATCTGCGTCATGGCATTCCCAACCTGTAATCTGTCATCTGTCTATCTATCTGTAATCTAATCTATCATCTATCATATTAGAGGTAGATTCACAAAATGGTAAGTATTTATAATTCACTGGATTGTATTGTAATTTTTGTCATGACAGGTCCAGCCTGTAATTTGTCATCTGGCTTCGAATGGATTGATACAAAAATTGATATAAATCAATAGATATTAAGAGGTAGATACGCTCAGTAATACACTAATAAATTTCACTGAAAGTTTTGTCATTTTTTAACCATTCGTAACATGTAATCTGTCATAAGACTTAAAATGAATAGAAAAAAATGGCTTTTAATCAATAGATAGAGAGGTAGATATGACGATCAATAAGTAAACGAGTGCATGAATACATATAGATCGCAAATCATGAGTCATCAAAAAGACAGAAAATGCAGATTAAGCAACCGCCTATTGATTAAATAATAGTAATATCTCACACGGATTTATTTCTTAGGATAAGTGTAAAATCATCTAGTGAAAGATACGAAACTTTCACACTTCTTTATATAAAAACTGCATAGAACAAACAAAGAGAGAGAGAGAGAGAGTGAGGGTGGTGTGAGTGGTGAGAGTGGAGTAGGGAGAGCATGTGTGAGAGTAGAGAGTGTGTGAGTGGTGGGAGTGAGAGAGAGAGTGAGTTGAGAGTGAGTTGTGAGAGTGAAAGAGGAGTGGAGAGTGTGAGAGGGGGGGGGGGTGGGAGGAGTGGGTAGTGAGAGTTTGTGTGAGTGCGTGTGGAGTGTGTGGGAAAGAGTGTGTGTGTGTGAGTGGGAGGTGTGTGTAGTGTATTTAGTGTGTCGAGTGAAGAGTGTGAGTGAGGGGAGAGAGAGGAGGAAAAGATAGAGAGGGAGGGAGGGAGAGAAGGGTGAGGGAGAGAGGAAAGAGAGAGGTAGGGGAGGATGGGGAGCGGAGTATATTTTTACATATTTTATATATATATATTGATAAATAAAATATATATATATATATATAAATATAATTATATTTATATCATATATATATTATTATATATTTATCATTATATATATATATATATATATATAGCTTATATAATTATATATATATATATATTATATATATATATTTATATATTTATTGTTATATATATATATATACGTGTGTGTGTGTGTGTTGGGTGTTTATGTGTTGTTTGTGTTGTGTGGGTGTGTTGTGTGTGTGTGTTTAAATATATATAGATATATATATATTTTATATTGATTTATTTATATATTTTTTTATATTTATACATTGTATTTTTTCTCGTATCTTTTCTATCTCTACCTCTCTTCCGCTTCTCTATCATCTATCTCTCTCTATCTCTCTCTCTCTCTCTTCTCTCTCCTTCTCTCTCTCTATCTCTATCTCTCTCTCTTCTCTCTTCTCTCTTCTCTTGGAGTTCTATTTCATTTGTTATAAGACTGTTAAAATCACTGTCAAAAGATATGATGGAGTGGGATGCACGACATAAGCAGGAAAAGAACGAACAAATGATTTAAAGTTTAGAGTATTGACATTAAATCAACAAGGAGAGGATGTTTTTTCGATACTGTCTGATAAAGTTTTATTACTCTTAAGGCTTGTTTCGAT
>NC_061850.1:26881701-26886701 GCF_019202785.1 Penaeus chinensis | reverse complement strand
ATTAGTATTACAATCATTATTATTATCATTAATATCATTATTAACATTGATATTATTATTATGATTATATATATATATTCTTTCTTTCTTTTGGCTTTGCCTTTTAGAAGAAATAGGAAAATATTTGTACTTAGAAATGAGTTTATTTATACAATCATCTGAAATACATTTATCTTTCACTCTGATTAACTGTTAAAACTAAATAATAGAATCTCGTTGCAAAGGTTCATAGATACAAAATTGTTTAAAGATGAAATTGCAGTTGATATTCTAATATAAATCTTATTTTGGATTACTTAATTTGGCTACTTTGCTCTCTGTTTGTATTCGACTGTTTGTTGGAATGAATGTGCAGGTATGTGTGTGTTTGTAAATGTACTCATATGTGCACATGCGTCTGTGTTTGATGGTGCATGTGCGTATGTGTGTTTGGTGATACATATACATCTGTTTGCGTGTATGTCTGAGTGTTAGCTGATACTTGTGCGTTTGTTTATGTGCACGTCTGTGTGTTTGCTGGGGCATGTGCGTCTGTTTGTGTGTACGTCTGTGTGTTTGCTGGTAAATATACATCTGTGTATTCGCTAGTGTTGGCGCGTCTGTGTTTGCTGATGCACGTACGTATAGGCATGTGTTTGTGCACATACGCCGAGTCACGTATCTGCTGCTGCTCTCTCCCGGCGCGATAGGAGCGGACCAAGGCCAATGAATCAATGATCTCCCCTGCCTTGGAAAGAGGCTTACGGGCGGCGCGGAGGAATCGCTATGTAATATGTAAAGGTTCGATTCACAGCCGACCTTTGGCGGGGAGGAGGCTCGGAGATCAGGAGAGTGGGCAGCCAAGGGATGTAAGTGATCGGGACACTGAAGAAGGAACGGAAACCTGTCGTCATCTTGGCTCTCTCTTGCTCACTCTTTGCCTTGTGTTTACGTATTTGCACGTCCGTATGTTGGAGATGTAAGCGAATACATATTTATACTTAGGGTGTGTGTGTATGTGTTTGTTTTGCTATTGTGTGTGTGTGTGTGTTTGAATTTGTGCACGTTTGTTTGTGTCTGTGCGTGTTTGTGTGTCTGGTTGCGTGCGCGATATTACACCTATAATGAAGCAAATTAGAATCAGAAATGCAAATGATCTACCTTAACCTGTAAGATTCCCTTCGAGTGAGCAACCTAATACCACAGTCAAACCCCTCTCCCTTTGTCATGTGCCCCCCTCTGACCTTTGACCTCAGGACCCCCGAAGTCACTCCTCCCCTCCCCCCTTCACATGCCTACCGGGTATCCTTACCCCCATCCTCTGCTCCCAGCATCTCAAGAAATGCTCCCCTTTCTGCTGTCTCTCCCTCTCCCCCTTTCTCTTTCATCCCCCATTCCATTGTCATATTCTTTCCCAACGTATCCTTTCTCGTTCTTACTCTTTACTCCTTACCCTCGTCACACACTCCTTAACCACCCTCCCCTCCCAATTACCTCCTTCTACACTAATCCCTTAGTCGAACACATCTTCCCCACTTCAGTCTCGTCTCCTCTCTCTCTCTCCTCCCCACCTCTGTGTCCTCTACCATGTCTCCTTTCGCCTCCCTTCCTCTGTCTCCACTCCCCACCTCTGTGTCCTCTACCATGTCTCCTTTCGCCTCTATCGCCTCCCTTCCTCTGTCTCCTCTCCCCTCCCCCTCTCTCCACCCCCGTCTCCTCTCCCCTTCCCCCCGTCTCTTCTCCCCTTCCCCATCCCCCCCTCTCTCCACCCCCGTCTCCTCTCCCCTTGCTCCCCTTCCTACCTCCGTCTCCTCTCTCCATTCTCTTCTTCTCCTTCTCCCAACCAAATCTCTAGAAGTGAGTGACTGTAGTTCCCGAAGTCCACATTTAGAATGTGATTGTTCGACTGTCAGCCAGTTTATGGTCAGGTAAAGTACGACAGTTACGACGGCGATGCACTGTAGTTAGAAGCCAATTAACGGTAATGATCGTCGGGACGTCGAATTTGAATGGTCAGTTTACCCTCTGACGTCACGGGCAATGACGCCACCTGATTGGATGAGACAAGCGCAATCAGCTTGAAACTGACGTAGGAAATCTTTCCCTTAAATCTTGTCTTGGACTTTAAGAGAGTTTGAGCGGCATCTTTGTCCGTCTGGGTCACGAAGATCAACTCCAATGAACCTTCTAAAAGAGAAATCCCTTCAATCAATGAATTTTATTCTAATTATAGCATCATCAAGATTATAATCACCATTAAGCTGTTATGTTCTCCGCAGTGGCCGTTCCAGCAGTCTCGCTGTGTGTTAAACCGATTCTCCTGCTATTGTTTACTAAGCATCACAAGAAAAAGTGAGGTCCCGAAAAAAATCATCATAGTCCCCCCTTCCCCTCAACCAAACCCGTCTTCCATATTTTTTCCCGAAGAAGCTTAAAGAAAACGGGCAGTTAACCCTCACTCGAAAAAGAGGGGTTGCGTGCAATGAAATACAAACGCAGGAGTTCAATGGGACGACACGACGCCCCCCAAAAAGATTGCCTAACAAAGGAAGACGACTAAAAAAGAAGGACAATATGGCCTTGTGAAGCAACGTTGTCAGAGAGAGAATTAGAGCGAGAGCGCGAGTGTTGACTGGGTAAGCACGAAGCTCTTCCGCCGTTGTAGGTGACCGACAGAAGGTAACAATGGCGCTTACGTAATCTCTTTTATCTAATCATCCAAAGTTGCGTCGACGCCCTGACGTGTCTGGCTCAGTGGGAGTGTACATCGTCTTTAGCTTTGTGTCATTTTGTTCCTGCTACTCTCTCTCTCTCTCTCTCTCTCTCTCTCTCTCTCTCTCTCTCTCTCTCTCTCTCTGTGTGTGTGTGTGTGTGTGTGTGTGTTTATGTATCGATTTATCTACTTATTTCCTTATATACTTATCTACCTATCTACTGCCAAAACCACCTTTGTCTGTCCCCTCTTCTTTCCCAGAACTGAAATATACCTTTTAGGCATTATTTCCAAAGAAGGATGTTAGTTCCACTCATAACGTGGTTCTTTCTTCTCTTTTATTCAATTATTTATCTAGATTTTACTGCGACTTAGAGAGAAAATGGGGTAGACAGACATGATGTAGATAGATAATTATTGTACTCTTACAGTGTTTCTTCATGGAATTACTATTGCACTATAGCTATTACTATAGCACTTTTTTAACTCGAAAAAAATATAATAGTATGGAAAGAAGAAAATATGATAATGATAAAAAAAAAAAGGAACTCAAAAAGTGTCCCGCGTGCAGATCCGACACAAATGGTCAGGTTTGCCGCCAGTTCCGTGACTTCTGCTGTCTTGCGTGAGGGAAAATAAGGCCTTTGAAAATCCTTTAAGCCTTCACGTAAAAGATCCTTTCCAGATTTGGCATCAGATCCTTTTAAAGCGCGATGCAATGGGGTTCCCGCCGAGGGAGGAGGGATAATATGATGAGTGAGGGGGAAGGATGAGGAGATGGAGGAGGGGAAGGAGGACACTCGAAGGGGATGGGAGAGGATAAAGTGATGAAGGAAGAGATGAGATGGAGAATGAGAGGAGGGAGAATATATGAAGTGAGAGAGATAAAGTAATAAAGTGCTGGAAAATGTAAGGACGGAGTATAGAATGAAAGTATGAGGCGAAAGAGATCCCAGGGAGGGAGTGAAGTATTATTAGGTGGTGGAGAACATGAGGCGAGACATAATATGATAAGTAAGAGGTAGTATGAGGGAAAGGAGGGTACGTGAAGGGAATAACATAGTATAAAATGGTGAGCGTTGAGATAATACGGAGAATGAGGATGAACAATATAAGTGTAGAGTGCTAAGTGAGGGGAAAGAGACAGCATGGAGGAAATGAGATAATATAAGGTGATGGGAAATATAAAGGGAGACATGATATGATGAGTGAGGGTAAGCATGAGGGAAAGGAAAATATATTTAGAGAAAGAGATAGTATAAAGTGATAGATGAGTGAGCAAATGCAGAAAAAAAGATAGAAAGAAAACAAGAAAAGTGAAGAAATAGTGATACCTTTTCTAAAGAAAATGACAATAATAATACCAATAATAGTAATAAAGGTAACAATAATGATAATAATAATAATAAACATAATAGTAACAATAATGATAATGATAATAACAATAATGATAATGGTAATAACAACAATGATAATATACAAATAAATAAATAAAAAAAGTAAAAGAAAAGGAGAGGGAGAGAGGTGGGGGAGGAATGGCGAGAGAAATCACGAACAGAAATGACACGAAAAGAAACATGAAAAGAAAGAGCTATAAGAATATTATTAAAAATGGAATGAAAACGAAATCTAAAGGTAAAAGTAAAAGAAAAAAATATGTGAGAAGACAGAAGAAGAGGGAGGAAGGAAGAGAAGGACGAGAAAAAAGGAAGATGAGGAGAGAGAGGAAAAAAGGAGTAGGAGGAGGAGGAGGAGGATCAAGAAAAAAAAACATTGCCAATAGGAAACGAATGATGATAATACGAAAATAAAATAAAAAAGACTCAAAATGTCGAAGAATGTGAAATCCAAGATCAAAGCAAAATAAGACATAATCAATAAAAAAGAAGAAAAAAAAGAAAGATAGAAAGAGCTGAAGAAAATGATGAAAAGGAGAGGTGAGTCTAAAGAAGACAGAGAGGTGGGGAGGTGGTAGGTGTGTGTGTGTGTATGTATATATATATATATATATATATATATATATATATATATATATATATATAGATAGATAGATAGAGAGAGAGAGAGAGAGAGAGAGAGAGAGAGAGAGAGAGCCAGACAGACAGACAAAAACAGAGACAGACGGACAGAAAAAGTAAAAGAGAGAGTGAGAGAGGACGAAACACACACACAAAACATAAAAAGAAAGACGAAAGTAGAGAAAGACAGAAATAGAGGATAATATAAAAAAAAGCACAAAAGAGGTTAATGAGCCGAGTGGATGAGGTAGCTCTGAAGCGACGGAGAGAGAAAAGGGAGAAGAATAAAG
>NC_061850.1:26861701-26871701 GCF_019202785.1 Penaeus chinensis | reverse complement strand
GTTGGTGTTTGTGCAGGTACTTGTGTGTGTTTATCTGTGTGTGTTGTTGTTTATATGAACGTGGACAGGTGTTTGTGTATGCGTGTGTGTGCATGTATATACGTCTGCGATTATTTACATGGGTGGGTGGATGGTGGTCGCACCCACTCATCCCTAGATAGATAAGCATATACAGTTGTGAATATAGATAAAGAGGTAGACATAATATAAATATGGATATATATAGAAGTAGGTACATATTATAGATATAGATAAAGTCACAGATATACTCCATCAGCTGCACTCTTTGAAAAGTTAAACGTGAAAGAAGTTTATATGTCAATTTGTTTTATTTATTTATACGTATTTGTGCACGTATGCCACCCCCCTCCCCTTCTTTTATTGTGAATGTCTCATTTATGTACACATGATCGAAACGCAACTACATATACGTCAGTTTGTGTATGTAAGATGTGTGCGTTCGTGCCCGTTTACTTACATGTATGCGTGTGCGTTTAACCTGATTTACTTACATGTTTAGTGTGCGTTTATCTCCGTTTAATAACATGCATGCGTGTGTGTTTAACTCGATTTACTTACATGTTTAGTGTGCGTTTATCTCCGTTTACTTACGTGTATGTGTGTGCGTTTAACTCGATTTACTTACATGTTTAGTGTGCGTTTATCTCCGTTTATTTACGTGTATGTGTGTGCGTTTAACTCGATTTACTTACATGTTTAGTGTTCTTTTATCTCCGTTTATTTACGTGTATGTGTGTGCGTTAATCTCCATTTACCTACATGTCTATATGCTCTCGGGGGGCCTGTGATCACTCGTTCCTTTCCTTTTTAGAGTCGTGGCGTCTCTTCCAATTCGTTCTGTGCAGTTTCGGCGCTGCCTTTAATGCACCATCATTTTATTACCGTAAAGAAGTTATATCTCCGAGGATTACCCGGGAGGTCAAAGACGGCCTCTGGAGCAACGGCCAAGAGGGACGCTCACGAAATTCTTTGATTGAGTCTTTTCTCTCTCTTTTTCTTCTTCCCCTCCTTCTTCTTCTCTCTTTTTTTTCTCTTTTTTTTCTTTTTTTTCTTCTCTTTCTTTCGTTTTCGTTTTCGTTTTCGTTTTCGTTTAAGTTTTCTTCTTCATCTTCTTCTTCTTTTGCGGTTTTTTTTTTTATTATTATTCAGCTTTTTCTGTTTTTCGTAGTAGTAGTAGTATCATTATCATTATTATCACCACCATATATTATCATTACTAGTAGTAGTAGAAGTATTATTATCAATATCATTATCATTATCATCAGTATCATTATTATTATCATCATCATAATAGTTATTGTTACCATTATCATTGTTAACATCACAATAGCGATTATTTTCTCATTTCTCCCTTTCTCTTCTGTGAATGAGATGATCTAAGATAAAAGATCAGAAGAATGGTAACAGAGATAAGAAGAATATGAAACGAAGAAGGCGTGAGATAAGAAAGTGATAAACACGGAAATAACACAAATAAACAGAGAGATAACGCAGAAAACGAGAACCACGAAGAATGAGAGGGAGAAATAAAAAAAGGGAAAACGCGAAAGAGGAAGTAGTAAAAATAATGATAAATAATAAACGTAAACTACAATACAGAGATAAAAAAAAGGGTATGGGGGGGGGGGGTTAAGATGCCAAACTTACCATATATATTAATAGTAAAATAATGTTCTACTGGGATGCAAGACATTAAGTAAATAACACATTGGATAACATCAGTGTTATGAAAAAAAAATATATAAAAGAAAATTATTAATGTATTCAAATCGTTCAAATGAATCGAAATAGTGATAGCATTAATCAGTGGCATATTTGCTAATATATTGTAATAGAACTGATTGAAGAGAGTGAGAAAAAAAGGAAAGGAGACGAGTGAAAGGAATAAAGTTAGGAGAAATAGAGTTGAGAAAGTTGAGAGAGAAAGACAGACAGAGAGAGAGAGAGAGAGAGAGAGAGAGAGAGAGAGAGAGAGAGAGAGAGAGAGAGAGAGAGAGAGAGAGAGAGAGAGAGAGAGAGAAAGACAGAGAGAGAGAGAGAGAGAGAAAGAGAGAGAGAGAGGAGAGATAGAGAGAGAGAGAGAGAGAGAGAGAGAGAGAGAGAGAGAGAGAGAGAGAGACAGAGAGAGAGAGAGAAAGAAAGACAGAGAGAGAGAGAGAGAGAGAGAGAAAGAGAGAGAGAGAGGAGAGATAGAGAGAGAGAGAAAGAGAGAGAGAGAGAGAGAGAGAGAGACAGAGAGAGAGAGGAATAAAGTTAGGAGAAACAGAGTTGAGAGAGAGAGAAAGACAGAGAGAAAAGAGAGAAGAGAGAAAAGTGGGAAGAGAGAGAGAGAGAGAGAGAGAGAGAGAGAGAGAGAGAGAGAGAGAGAGAGAGATAAAGCGAGTGATCGAAAAGGAAAGTCAAAGAAGTGAAAATGAAAGAATCAAATCTTGACAAACAAGGTAAACATTCCCCAGCTGTATTTACCTTCTTACGTAAACATCAGCTTCTCGCTCTATTTCTCCAAACATTTCACCAATATTTCTCTCCGTCTCTCCCTCCCCCATGACCAATCCTCCCCCCCCCCCTTCTCTCCTTCTCTTCGCTCTATTCTCCCTTCTATATTCCGTGTCCTTTATTCTATTTCCCTTTCATCTCCCCTTCATTGCTTGCTTTCTCTTTCCTCTTCGCCTTTTTCTCTTCCCTTCGTTTCAATTCTCCTTCTCTCTCTTTCCTCCATCTCATTTCTCTTCCCTCCATCTCTATCCCCATTCTTCCTCTCCTTCTCATTCTCCATATTTCTCTTCTCTCCCCCTACATTCATCCCCCACCCTCCTCCCTTCCTCCTTCTTTATCTCTCTTCCCTCTTCCCTTACCTCTCTTGCCCTCTTCCCCAGCTCCTTCCCTTCTCTCAGTCCCCCTTCCCTTTCCCTTTCCCCATCCCCCTTCCCCTTCCCCCCTTCCCTTTCCTCCCCCCACCCCCTTCTCTTATCTCCCACCCCCCACTCCCTTCTCTTTCCTTCCCCCCTACTCCTCCCCTTCCCTTTTCTCCCACCCCCAACTCCTTCCCTTCATTTCTCTCCCACTCGCCTCCCTTTCCTCCCCCCCCCTCTTCCCTTCCCCCCCTTCCCCCCATTCCACCACCGCAAAAGTCATTTAAACTCCCCCCCCCCCCCCCACACACACAGCCTCTTCCCGCCCCCTCCCCCCCCCCTTCTTCCCACATTCCCCTCCCCCAGCCTCTTCCCGCCCCCTCTCTCCCTCTTCTTCCTACCTCCCCCTCCCCCAGCCTCTTACCGCCCCCTCTCCCCCCCTTCTTCCCTCCCCCACCCCCCCCACTTCTTCTCTTTCCATGCATTTAACGACTCCGCGAGACCCCACGAGATCCTGCGAGGATATACGAGATCTTACGAGATCTTACGAGATCTTCCGAGACTCTCTTCCCTCGTTTTCTTACTTTATCGCTGGTTTTATTTTTAGTCCTTTCTTTCTCTCTCTCTTACGTCTTTCTTTTGCATTCCTTCTCCTTCCTTTCTTCCGTCTCCTATCTGTCTTTCTCTTCTCTTCATTATGTCATTTTTCTTCTAGATTTCACCTCCTTTTGTTTGTCTTTCCTTCTCTGTTTCTTCTTTTCATTCTTCTTTTTCATTTCTCCCGTTCTTTGTTTTACCATTATCATTGTCAACATAATCATCAACATCATCATTATCATCATCATCATCAACGTCATTATTATCATCATCATCATCATCATCTTCATCATCATCATCGTAATCATCATCATTATCATCATCACTTTCATCATCATCATCGTAATTATTATCATTATTATCATCATCATCATCACCATCATCATCATCGTCACTATCTTTATATTCATCATTATCATTCTCACCATACGTATCCTGTCCCTCAACCCCCCCCCCCCCCAACCTGAAACCTATGCCCTGCCCATACCATAACTTTCCATTTCTCTCTTCACGATCTTGCAAACTATCTGCGCAGAATTCCCCAAGAATTGGATTTATCGCGCAGAATCACTATACTAAAAAAGATAATGGCTTCAACTTAACTGTTTTTCCAAGCGGTTAACTGTGCTATCATCAATGAGACATTCGCAAAATTTTCTCATAACCCCGTGTGCAAAAAAAAAGAAAAAAAAGAAACAAAGAAAAAAAATATATATAAATTTATGTTCATACATACAGACAGAAATACGGATATAGATGGATAGATAGATTAATAGACTGATAAATAGATCAATAGATAGATAAATAGATTCATAGATAGATAGATAGATTCATAGATAGATAGATAGATTCATAGATAGATAGATAGATTCATAGATAGATAAATAGATAGGTAGATAGATACATATAGACAGACAGATAGATATAATTCTAGATAAAGATTTAGATATAGATGTAAATATAGATATAGAAATAACACGCGCGCACACACACACACACACACACATATATATATATATATATATATATATATATATATATATATATATATATGTGTGTGTGTGGGTGTGTGTGTGTGTGTGCGTATGTGTGTGTGTGTGTGTGTGTGTGTGTGTGTGTGTGTGTGTATGTGTGTGTAAATAGATAAATAAATAAATATATGTATATATATGTGTATATATATATGTATATATATATATATATATATATATATATATATATATATATATATGCATGTGTGTATATATATACATAATATATATATATATATATATATATATATATATATATATATATATAGAGAGAGACATATATACTCATATGAATATAAAGGTATAGATATAGATATAGACACATATATACTTCACTAACTCCACTATTTGAAACGCTAAACGTGAAAGGTTTCTCTCCTATTCTCTCTTCTCTAATTGCCTACACCCCCCCCCCCCCTACCCTCGGCAAGAAGCCAGACAGAATAATGACTCAAAATCGTTTTCGAACAGAGGTTTATATTGGTCACCCCTATTACATTAAGTCATAAAGAAAACGTAGTGAAATGGCTGCATAAAACGTAATGGCGATGTAATATTTCTACGATTATTTCTTGAGATGCTATTGTCTATATCTTTTATTCTAATTTCTTTTATATATTTCTGTCTCTAATTTCTTCTTTGGTTTCTACAGCTACAGTTTATGATATTGTGAGTTTTATCAATAATGTTATTACTGTCATTGTCATAATCATTATCATGACCATCATTATTATTATTATCATCATAATCATTGTTATTATCATTATCAACATCATCATCAACACATTAATATCACTATTATTATTATTATTATTATTATCATTATCGTTATCATTATCATTATTTCTTGTCATCATTATGATAATTAGCATCATCATTGTTATCATCGTTATTATCCTTATCATCACTATTATAATTATCATTATTCCATCCACTCTCCAGCCCTTCCTTGTAATTAACGATGTCTACGCCACAATTATTAACCCAAGACCATGCACATTATATAATACCCTGCACTGCATTCACTCAACTGAACCTCACTTTTATGCAACCCAGGGCGACCTCTGACTCATGGTCCATTCTGCAGAGAAAGGTTCTCTCAGAACCTGATGTCTGAGTTCCTTTTAGGTACAGAAGACCAGATCGATGAGACGAGAAAGATACGCGACCTCTTTCTATCTTTCTCTCTTTCTCTCGCTCTCTGTATCTTTCTCTTTCCGTTTCTCTGTCACTGTCTTTGATTCTTTCTCTGTTTCTGTTTGTTTGTTTGATTGTTTGTTTGTTTGTATGTTATGTGTGTGTGTGTATATATATATATAGATAGATAGATAGATAGATATATAGATAGATAGATATAGATATACATGTATATACATATTTCTCCCTATCTCCGCCTCTCTCTCTCTCTCTCTCTCTCTCTCTCTCTCTCTCTCTCTCTCTCTCTCTCTCTCTCTCTCTCTCTCTCTTATCTCCCCCTTGCATGAAAAAGCCTTGACCCGAGGCTTCATTTCTTCCGAATCAATGTAATGAAAGTACTTCGTTCCTTCTTTCCCTGATTCTCTCTGGATACATCTTAGATTTGTTTTTTTCTTGTTTTGCTTCATTTTTACTTTGCCCTTGAGCTGGAAGCAATGATAATTCGCATCAAAATATCTAAATGTTAAAATGTCCGCATGTTTGAATGTCGAAGAGAATTCCATACGTTTTGCAGCCGGAAATCTTCGAGAAATTAAATCAACATTTGGTTTTCTTGAAATTCATTGTCTGTTTGGCAGGTCAAGGTTTCTCATACGTCATTATATAAAAATAAATAAATGAATAAGTAAATAAAAGTCCCTCTTTTCACGATATTATTTTTGCTTTTGTTTTTAGTAGTCATTTCAGAGTCACTGCGATGGGTTAATGAGCAAGCGAGCCTTTTCTATTCTCATTAGTGATAAGAGCCGCCTTTTCATTAGTTAATGAGATAAAGCTCTTTGTTTTCACTTCCATTTTTTGTTCTGTTTCTGTGATTATGTCTTACAATTGAGTTTTTTTTTTTGTTTTTTTTTTTATCGGACTCCTCCTCCATTTCCTGCTCCATCCTCCCATTCTCCTTACTCCTCTCTCTCCTCTTCTTCTTTTTCCTCTTTTCCTTCTTCCTCCTCTTCCTTCTTCTTATCCTTCAACTCTTCTTCCTCCTCTTCCTCCTTTTCCTCTTCTTCTTCCTCCTCTTCCTCCTTTTCCTACTTTCCCTCCTCTTCTTCCTCCTCTTTCTCCTCTTCCTCCTTTTCCTCCTCTTCCTCCTCCTTCTTATCCTCCTCTTCATCCTTTTCCTCCTCTTCCTCTTTCTCTTCCTCCTCCTAGTTATCCTTCTTATTCTCCACCTCCTTCACCTTCTGTTGCTGCTGCTCCTTCTCTCCCATTCTTCCATGCTCCTCCCCTCCTCTTATTTTTTTACCTCTTCGGTCTTCTTCTCTTCTTCCTCTTCCTCTTCCTGTTGTTGTTGTTGCTCCTCCATCTCTTCCTCCTCCTCCCCGCCTCTCCAATTATTCCTTCTCTTCCTCTTCCTCTTCCATCTCTTCATCTTTCTCTTCATCCTCCTTGCTGCTCCAATTATTCCTTTTCTTCCTCTTCCCTTTCCTTCTCTTCCTCCTCTTCTATCTCTTCCTCCATCTCCGCCTCTCCCCCTTCTTTTCCTCCTCATCTTCCCTCTCTTCCTCCTCCTCCTCGCCTCTCCCCATTCGCTTCCTCCTCCTCTTTCCTCTCGTCCTCCTCCTCTTCCCTCTCTTCCTCCTCCACTTCTATCTCTTCCTCCTCCTTCCCGCCTCTCCCCCTTTTCTTCTTCCTCCTCTTCCATCTCTTCCTCCTCCTCTTCCATCTCTTCCTCCTCCTCCCCGCCTCTCCAATTATTCCCCTCCTCCCTCTCCACTGCCTCCTCTTACGAAATTCCCAACAAACGTTTTACACACATAATGCAAAAATAAATGAATAAATAAAATAAAATAAAAAAGATAGACAGAAATCACACGAGGTCACCCAACACACCGGTTAAGAATGTGTTCAAAATAGAGCCATTGAAACGCTCGTTACATTTTCGACATCACAACAATAAAGACAAAAACAAAACAAAACAAAAAGATGTCCTTCTCTCGAGCGAATGTCCACGTACTTCAGTCTTACTTTTGTTCCAGTTCGTGTTGCTTGAAAATTTTGTAAAAAAAAAAAAAAGTTTTGAAATGTATGTGTTGCTTGGTGTGTTGGTCCTGAAGGAATTTGGGACATAAATAGTAAAAGATAAATTAAGTGAAAAAAGGAAAGATGTTTGTGTATCTATTTAGCTATCTAAGGATACAGCACTTACTCTTTCGTCTATTTATTTATCTGTCTGTTTATCTGTCTGTCTTTCTATATCTAATATATACATATGTGTGTGTGTGTGTGTGTGTGTGTGTGTGTGTGTGTGTGTGTGTGTGTGTGTGTCTGTGTGCGTGTATGTGTGTGTGTGTGTGTGTCCTGCAACAAAGGACCCTTGAGAAGAACGAAGCCAAAATAACTCGTTCGATCAGCTACATACCGGCTTTGGCTTCCCATTCGCCATCGAATACCATCACCTCGTAATTCGGAAATCAAGTGTTATTGAATTCGAGATCCTTCGCTCCTTTCGTTCATGGAGATTTGCCTTCTTTGTGAGAGCTTGAAACATCTCCGGTGATTTTCTTTCACTCGTTTCCGCTCTCTCTCTCTCTCTCTCTCTCTCTCTCTCTCTCTCTCTCTCTCTCTCTCTCTCTCTCTCTCTCTCTCTCTCTCTCTCTCTCTCTCTCTCTTTCAGCCGGTTTTCATTTCATTTTATTTTCATTTCCATGTATGCATGTATGTATCAATGCATCTGACACCGTTTTTTTTTTCTTTCTCTCTTCTCGTTCTGCCTCTCTATCTATCAATATCTATCTATCTAACCATCTATCTATCTATCTATCTATCAATTCATATATATATCCATGTCTCTCTCGTCTTTCAGTCTCAGTCTCAGTATTTCTGCCTCTCTCTCTCCTTTTGTCCCCCACCCCCTTCTCTCTCTCCCTCTCTCTCCCTCTCTCCCTCTCTCTTTCTCTCTCTTTCTACCTACCTATCTATCTATATATATATATATATCTTTCTCTCTATCTATCTATCTACCCATCTATCATCCTATTCCGTTTCCTCGCACAATGATCTGCTCTTTTCTTCGCCTCTCCACGTTCTCGCTCCTCCATTCAACGCCCGACCACAATATTACCGCACGATCATTGTCTGTCTCCCTCTCTCTGGATCTTTCATTCCCTCACGCTCTTTCACATTTTTGGGGCGAAATGGATTTGCTATTTGTCTTATGCCTGTTTTTTTTTTTTTTTTTTTTCGTTTTTTTTCTCCTCGTTATTGTTTATTGTATTCTTGTCTTTTTTATTTCCTCCTATCTATGTTTGTTTGTTTTTTTATCCATCTTTTGTTTTTGTTTTTGTATTTTCTTTTTGTTTCGTTTTTTATTTTGTTTCTTGTCTAATCTCTTATTTTCTCATTATGACTTTTCATTTTTCTTATCTATTTCCCTTATCTTGGACTTTCTCCTCTCCCTCTCTATCCTCTCCTTTCTACTATTCCTTCTCTTCCTCTTCCTCTTTCCGTCATCTTCTTCTTTCAATCCTTCCTCTTCTCCCTTTCTTCTCTCGTCCTTGTTCTCCCTCCTTTCATTTTCATTAGTTTTCCTCTTCCTCCTCTTCCTATTCTTCTTCCTTTCCTTCCCACTTTCTCATCCTCTTTTATTTTTTCGCCTCCTTTCTCCTCGCACTTATCACTCTTCTCTCTTCCTCCTCTTCCCCCGCTTCTTCCTTCCTCCTTCTTTCCCTCCTTTATCCTCGTACATTCTCTGTCTCCTCCTTCTTCTCTCCCCTCTCCCTTCTTTCCCTCCTTTATCCTCCTGCATTCTCTGTCTCCTATTTCTTCTCTCTTTCTCCCTTCTCTCACTTTCCTTTAGCTGTGTCCTTTTTTCTGTTTCTCATCTCTTCACGAGTCATTCCTCTTGTTCTTTCGCTCTATCTTTCGCTCTCTCTCTCTTGCTTTTACTCTCTCTCTCTTTCGCTCTCTTTCTTTCTTTTGCTGTCTCTCTCTATCTCTCTTTTGCTTTCTCTCTCTCTTTTGCGTTCTCTCTCTCTATATCTATCTATCTATCTATCTATCTATCTGTCTATCTATCTATCTATCTATCTATCTGTCTATCTATCTATCTGTCTATCTATCTATCTATTTATCTATCTATCTGTTTATCCATCTCTATCTTTCTATCTATCTATCTATATATATGTCTATCTGTATATCTATTTATCTATCTATTTATCTCTCTCTCTCTCTCTCTCTCTCTCTCTCTCTCTCTCTCTCTCTCTCTCTCTCTCTCTCTCTCTCTCTCTCTCTCTCTCTCTCTTTCTCTCGCTCTCTCTCATTCTCTTTCTCCCCATCTATCTATCTCTCTCTCTCTGACAAACC
>NC_061850.1:26854201-26856701 GCF_019202785.1 Penaeus chinensis | reverse complement strand
ACGACCTAGGAGGTCTTGTCTTGGGCAGCTCGACCAGACCTGTCGCGAGCAGATACAGATAGGCCGAGGGCTTGCCTGGAGACCCGCAATGAAGGGCCCCCGTGCCAGGAAGCGTAGGGTGGATGATGATGATGATACACACACACACACACACAGAAACATACATATATATTTACATCAGACGTACATACATACGTATATACATTTATACGTACATACATGTACAGATACATACAAACATACATACATATATACATACATAAATAGATACATACATACATACATAGGTACATACATATACACAAACATAAATACATGCATGCATGTATTTATACAAACAGCCAGACTGACAGGCAAACTAACAGACATACATACCCTACACACACACATACATGCTTCTATATATATGTATCCACATGCATACGTTTGTATGTATATACTTACATACAGATATACGTACATGTATAAATACACACATACACACACACACACACACACACACACACACATATATATACACACACACACACACACACACACACACACACACACACACACACACACATATATATATATATATATATATATATATATATATATATATATATATATATATACATATATATATACATATATATTATATACATAAACATATTTTTATATGTATACTTATATATTCACAGATGCAAACGCAGAAAGAAAGATGATATATTTTTCAAAACTGGAGGAGAACAGGGTGAGGCAGAAAGAGACAGATTGAAGGAGAGAGAGAGATAAAGAAAGAGAAAAGAGAGAAGCAGAAAGAGAGAGATAAGAAGGAAAAAGAGAAAGAGAGAAAAGAAAGAAATAGAGACCGAGAGAGAGAGAAGGAAAGAAAGAGAAAAGAGAGAAAGAGAGAGAGAAATTTAAAAGAGAGAGAGAGAGAGAGAGAGAGAGAGAGAGAGACAAAAAGAAAGAGAGAGAAGGGGGGAGGGAGACTAGTTGGAAGGGGGCGAGATAGAGAGAGTAGGATGAAAACGGGTCCATCAGGTTATAACTAAAGGAAATTGTGTGAGTCTTCATTTCATCCTTGATAAACAACATTACCCGATTTTTCTGGAATATGCGAAATTGATGTTCATAATCACGATTATCATTATCTTTACTATTAGTAATTCTTATTATAATGATAGTGAATATAATGATAATCATAATCATAATAACAGTATTAATAATAATGATAATAATAACAATGATAATGATAATGAAGATAATAATAGTGATAATAATTACAAAAAATAAGATAATGATAATCAAAAATAATGATAATCATGGCATTAGCAATGATAATAATTATAATGATATCGAAAATAATAATAATAATAATGATGATGGTGATGTTGATACTAACAATTGCAACAACAAAAAGAGCAATAATGATAAAAAATAAGGATGATAATAATAAAAAATAATGATAATAATTAAAATGATGATGATAATAATAGTAATAATGATAATACTAGTATTAATGATAAAATTATAATGATACTGATGATGATAATGATAATAATATTAATAATGATAGGAGAATAATAATGATAATAATAATAATATTAATAATAATAATAATAATAATAATAATAATAACAGTAATACTAATTTTGCTAACAATAACGATAACAATATTATTAATAATGTGTGTGTGAGTGTGTGTGTGTGTGTGTGTGTACATACACTTATGTATGGTTGTATGTATGTATGGATGTACGTACGAAGTTATTTTGGACAAAGGTAATTCTGGAGAAAAAAAACGAGGACTGGGAATGAGGGAAGGGGGGGGGGGGAGGTCGTACCCTACAATAACCTCAAAGGAAATTTCTAAACGGAGGGGGAGAGGGGTAGAGAGGAAGGAGTGAGAGGCAGGTAAGGGAGTGGTTACAAAAGGGAGATGGAGGGAGAGGGAGGGAGGGAAGGGAAAGGGAGAGAGGGAGAGAAGGATGGAAGGGAATGGTTACAAAAGGGAGAGATAGGGAGGGAAGGGGAAGGGAGAGAGGGGGAAGGGATGGAGAGGGTAGGAGGGAAGGGGAAGGGCGAGAGGGGATAGAGGGAGGGAAGGAAACAGTTCCAAATGGGAGAGGAAGGGAGAGAGAGAAGAGGGGAACGAAGGGTAACAAGGCAGGAAAGAGGGGGCTTAGAGGGAGGCAATCGAAGTCTTTCATAGTACGGCATCCTCCCCCTCTAAGTCACGGGCAGTTGCGTGGTCGTGGCATGTCTTAGCAGGTGGAAATAATAAGAAGTGGGGGAGAGAGGGAGAGGGAGGGAGGGAGAGAGGGAGAGAGGGAGAGAGGGAGAGAGAGAGAGGGAGAGAGGGAGAAGGGGAGGGTCCCAGGTAAGAGCTAGGGGGAGCTAAGGGATCGGGAAGGAGAGAGTTTTAAGGGAGGGGGACCTTCTGTGGATAGGAACGCTCCTTGAGTTTGGAGGTGAATGGTGGGTGAGGAGAAGGAGGGGAGGAGGAGAAAGA
>NC_061850.1:26824201-26829201 GCF_019202785.1 Penaeus chinensis | reverse complement strand
TCCCTCCCCGTTCCCTTTTTCTTCTTCCTCCCTCCCCTCTCCCATTATCCTCCTTCCCCCTCCATATCCCCTCTCTTCCCTTTCCCTCTCCCTTTCCTCCTTCCCCTCCCTTTCCCCCCCTATCCCCTCTCTCCTTTCTCCCTTTCCGTGTCCTCCCTCTCCCCTTCCTCCTTCCCCTCCCCCTTTCCCTTTCCCGACCTATACCCTCTCTCCTTTCTCCCTTTCCGTGTCCTCCCTCTCCCCTTCCTCCTTCCCCTCCCCCTTTCCCTTTCCCGACCTATACCCTCTCTCCTTTCTCCCTTCATTTCCCTCCCTGTTTCCCTCTCCCCTTCCTCCTTCCCCTCCCTTTCCCCCCCTATCCCCTCTCTCCTTTCTCCCTTTCCATTCCCTCCCTCTCCCCTTCCTCCTTCCCCTCCCCCTTTCCCCTCCTATCCCATCTCTCCTTTCTCCCTTTCCGTTCCCTCCCTGTTTCCCTCTCCCCTTCCTCCTTTCCCTCCCCCTTCCCCTCCTATCCCCTCTCTCCTTTCTCCCTTTCCGTTCCCTCTCTGTTTCCCTCTCCCCTTCCTCCTTCCCCTCCCCCATTCCCCTCCCTTCCCCCTCCTATCCCCGAGGGGTGATACGGCTCTAGGTCAGTTCCGGCTCTCGGTTATCGGGTCAAAATCGGCTTGGGTCTCGGACCGAAAGACTGGTTGTAATGCATGGCAGCGGTCGGCTAGGGTCGGCTAAGGTCGGTTTGGTCGGTTTGGTCGGCTTCGCTCCAGCTGGTGAATTTCGGTCTCTCCTCCCATCCCCTCTTCCTCCCTTCCTTCATCCCCTTCTTCCTCCCTGGCCACGGGTTTTCTCTTCTTTCTCTTACTTTTTCCTCTTTTTTTGGTTGTTCATTTTTTTTCCTGTTTTTCTTTCCCTCGATTCGAGAATTCTGTTCTCTCTCCCTTCCCTTCTTCCCCTTCCTTACTTCCTTCCTCCCTCTTTTATCCTTCTGTTCCCCTTTCCCTTCCCTCTCCTACCCCCCCCCCCCCCCCCAACACACTTTTATCTTACTCTTCCTTCTTTCTTCTTTTCTTTCCTATTCCTGCTTTGTTTTTGTTGTTGTTGTTTTTTTGTTGTTTTTTGTCTATTTTTGTTTTTTTGCTTTTGTTTTTTTTTACCCCTACTTCCTCCATCCTCTCCTGCTCCTTTCTCAGGTCCTTTCTTGTTATCCTGCTGTTTCCTTTATCCACTCTCGTCCACTTTCCACTTCTCGCCCCCTTCCCCTTTCCTGCATTTGAAAAAAAATCTTCATGTATAAATTGGCTTTCTCTCTCTCTCTCTCTCTCTCTCTCTCTCTCTCTCTCTCTCTCTCTCTCTCTCTCTCTCTCTCTCTCTCTCTCTCTCTCTCTCTCTCTCTCTCTCTCTCTCTCTCTCTCTCTCTCTCTCTCTCTCTCTCTCTCTCTCTCTCTCTCTCTCTCTCTCTCTCTCTCTCTCTCTCTCTCTCTCTTTCTCTCTCTCTCTCTCTCTCTCTCTCTCTCACTTGCAAAACACATCCACACATACAAACAGACACACTTACAAACCATATCCACACACGAAATGTACACACAAACAGCGAAGCTTGTTGCCACACACCGTAGCTACAACATATAACACAGTATAATCTCAATCGCTCGTTCTCCCTATCGCTATCTCGTACAGCAGGTGTCGTTGAGGCAGCTGATAAGAGGGACCAAGTTAACAGCTTTACTCCAGGGAATTAAAACCAATGGGCTGCTGAGAGACTGGGTTTCTCTGTGCGAGTGTTTCTCCATTTCTGTTGCTCAGTTTCTGTTTCTTTTTCGTTCTTCCGTGTTCCATTTTCTTTTTCTTTTTTCATTTTCTTTTCTTTCTTTGTTTATTGTTCTCTTCTTCTTCTTTATTTCTTGGTCTGTCTCTCTGCTTTTCTATCTGTTTGTCTGTCTCTATTTCTGCCAATCTCTCGGTCTCTGTCTGTCTGTCATTTCCTGTCTGTCTCTGTCTGTCTCTCTGTCTCTGTCTGTCTGTCATTTTCTCTCCCTCTCTATCTATCTATCTATCTATCTATCTATCTTTCTATCTATCTATCTATCTATATATCTATCTATATATCTATATCTATCTATTTATCTATTTCCATCTACCTATTTATTGATCTATCTATGAACCTCCATCTCTAGAAGATGAATAAGCTGAAACGAGAAAAGAAAGTGCTGATAGTGTTCAAGAGCTCCTTTGCAAGCCCTTATTCAAGGATATACTAGGCTATGTGGAATATTAAAAAAACAAATGTTGTTTACCTCTACTCTTCATATTGTTGGTACTATTGTTGTTGTTGTTTTTTTTCCAGAAAGATATCACCACTCACTCAGTAATGCAAAATTCAGAGAATAACTAAATAACAGATAGTAAAAGAAACTTATATATCATTATAGTATTGCACACCAGTCAGATCGTTTCACAAGGTTTTGTCAACACTGTTCTATGCCAAAGTCCACCCAACGCCCTGGCAGACTGCACCACTGTTTTATCACACGATAAAACCAACTTTAAGTTTCCTATTTGTCTTGTTATCAGCTTTCTCCCACTCGGCCTCAAAGTAAATTCAGTTCAAATGATGACAGACGGCAACTTAAAGAGGCTTGTTGCCACGAGCCAGTGTGTCAATTGCAAAGATGGCTCTACTGCCAGAGTATTTGCCTTTCATTCAAAGCAACTTATGCGCAGTCATGTCTCAGTTATCTTACAAAAAAGGTTGGTTTCGTAAACAAGTGTTTGTTGGGTTGTTGTATGAAGAAGAAATAAAATATAAAAAAAATGGTTAATGATTTCACAGCCGTAGGTAACAAGTATATTAAGTATTATTTTCATATTGGTCATATATTTAGTCGGGGAGAATTTCTCTTTCTCTCTCTCTCTCTCTCTCTCTCTCTCTCTCTCTCTCTCTCTCTCTCTCTCTCTCTCTCTCTCTCTCTCTCTCTCTCTCTCTCTCTCTCTCTTACCTTACCAAAATCTGACATTAATCACTGCATAAAGTGTGTATATATGTATATATATATATATATATATATATATATATATATATATATATATATATATATATATATATATATATATATATATATATATATATATATATATATATATATATTAACCATGCATTCAAAAAATAACTTAAAGAACCTCGCTTGCTGAAAAAAAATTATTACACAATGTTTTATAAATGCAAAGTGTTGGACGATAATAAGAATAAAGAATATATAACACATATCATTCCGAGGACACATGCACTAAGGAGGGAAAAGAGGAGAGAGAATTTGAAATAGAAGGGACGCAAAATATGTTGATATAATGTTCAGGATGATCCTTGTCTTACTAATACAAAATAATACCATTATTAACACCATTATTGCCATTATTATGAGTCGTCATTGATAATCTTGTTAGCATACTAACAGTGCCTACTTTTATTGATATACTCACATTTATTGATATATCACTACAAAATTACATAATATTATCATTATCTTTTATGACATAATTCATTTTATGTCTTGATAGATAGACATATGTAAATGTATGCATATCAAAATACATTTTAATTTCACCTATTTGTTTCTGTGTTTATACATGTTCGTCACACTCCTATTCTCACTCCTCTCCTTCTTCTTCTTCTTCTCCTTCTTCTTCTTCCTTCTCCTCCTCCTCCTCCTCTTCCTCCTGCTTCCTCCTACTCCTCCTCCTTCTTCTTCTTCTTCTTCTTCTTCTTCCTCTTCTTTTTCTTTTTCTTCCTCTTCTTTTTCTTCTTCTTCTTCCTTCTCCTCCTCCTCCTCCTCCTCCTCCTCCTCCTCCTCCTTTTCCTCCTTTTCCTCCTCCTCCTTCCTCCTCCTCCTCCTTCTCCTTCTCCTTCTCCCTCTCCCTCTCCCTCTCCTTCTCCTTCTCCTTCTTCTTCTTCTTCTTCTTCTTCTCCTCCTCCTCCTCCTCCTCCTCCTCCTCCTCCTCCTCCTCCTCCTCCTCCTCCTCCTTCCTCCTCCTCCTTCCTCCTCCTCCTCCTCCTCCTTTTCCTCCTCCTCCTCCTCCTCCTCCTTCCTCCTCCTCCTTCCTCCTCCTCCTCCTCCTCCTTTTCCTCCTCCTCCTTTTCCTCCTCCTCCTTCGTCCTCCTCCTCCTCCTCCTTCTCCTTCTCCTTCTCCTTCTCCTTCTCCTCTCCTCCTCCTCCTCCTCCTCCTCCTCCTCCTCCTCCTTCGTCTTCTTTCTGGTCATGCATTTGCCATTTCTAGGTTCTATGTTCCTCACACGTTCAGCTGCATCATCTTGCCAGAGGTGTCGTGTATCTGTGCTTTCATATTGCTTTATTGCAAGCGTTTTGCATTCAGACAAGATAGGCATTTTGATGCCGTTGCGTTATACACAAACACTGGAAAAAAAAAAAAAAAAAAAATCTGCCTATGGCTTTTATTCGTTTTTTAGTTTGTGTTTTTGATATTATTTTGTTTTTCTTTCTTTCTTTCTCTTTCTGTAGTTTGTTTGTTTATGTAGTTTTGTTTATGTTGCTGTATTTTTTTTCTCTTTTTCTCTTTCTCTTTCTGATTTTTATTCGTAGTCTACTTCCTTGATATTCCTTACTGTGTAAATATAAAACTGGAAAAAAGGGAATTTGGTTTTAAAAAATTCTTATCGGTCTAATTTATTAGGCGTTTAGATTTTGTCCTCCATAAATAAATAGCTGGATAGATAGGCAGTTATATATGTTTATATGTGTGCGCATACATATATACAAACATATGTATATATATATATATATATATATATATATATATATATATATATATATATATATATATTATATATATACATATATATATATATATATATATATATATATATATATATATATATATATATATCCTAAACATACTCAATTAAATCCTCGTAAAAATCAACAATATTATCAGTTCTTAAAGCTTTGTTATATAATCAATCCTGTCCAGACCTTCTATTGTCTTCCTAATTA
>NC_061850.1:26809201-26814201 GCF_019202785.1 Penaeus chinensis | reverse complement strand
TTTCTCTCTTCATCAATCAATCAGCATACCTTTTTATTCCCCTAACGCTCTGCCTCTTTCTCTCCCTCTCCTCCTTCCCTTGACAGAATCCTACAGTCTCAGCCCACGCTTTTAACATCAAATCCAAAACCATCCTCATAGATTACATCCCTCATCCCCCTCTGCACTCTACCCTGATGACTTTGCTTAATCCTTATGGGACAGTAAGGACACTCACCCCTTTTCCTGCCGTTAGGATTTTTAGATGGAGAAAGGTGCAGTACCCAACGTTATACACCGCGAAAGACAGTGATTATAAATGCGTTGTTTAAGCTGAATGGTAGTGAAGGTTATCATTATGTTTAGCTTCATTATCATATTAATAAAACTTTTTTTTTTAATAATTGAACACTGAAAGCGTATAAAAGAAAGCATTGTCTGAAAAATCGCCATCGCCACATCGTTAAAGCTCTGTTTTACTCGTAATTAAGCTGTGTACAGATTAAAAGACAGTCAACAGACTAAAAGTTAGAAATATTCTTAAGAAAATGTTCAGCTTCAAATGGGTGTGTCGCGCTGCCGTTTTTTGCCACTGCACTGCAGAAAAGATTTTAACCAGAGTGAGAAAAAGTGCTTCGAGAAATGTCACTTTTTTGGGTAACTTTGGATGACAGAGAAATTACTTGACTCTAGACTACTGAATAAATAGCCACCCAAGTAAAGTTTCCTGTATTACTAAATCGTAAGACATGAAATATAGAACTACATCTGGTGGAGTGCAAACTTGACTCTGGTAGGGCGGAGGGCCACGAGGCGAAGTTTTAATCTCTCTCTCTAGCTACCTGTCTTTAAATCTATCTATCTATCTCTCTATCTATCTATCTATATGTCTATCTATTTACTTATCTGTCTATCTATTTCTCTATCTCTCTATTTGTCTGTCTATCTCTCTGTCTGTATGTCTGTCTGTCTGTCCATCTATCTATATATCTACCTGTCTCTCTCTCTTTCTGTCTATTTCTCTCTATCTACCTTTCTCTCTGTAATATCACCAATCTATCTATCTCTCGCTATCCACCTATCTCTCTCTCTATCTCTATCTCTATCTATCTATCTATCTCTTTCTGTTTCTCTCCTTCCTCCTTCCCTCCCTCCTTTCTCCCTTCCTCTCTCCATTTCTCCCTCCTCCCCCCCCCCCCTCTTTTCCCCCCTCACTCTCTCTCCCTCCCTCCTCCCCTCTCTCCTTTTCTCTCCTTCCCTCCCTCCTTCCCTCCTTCCCTCTCTCCTTTTCTCTCCCATTCTCCCTCCCTCCCTCCCTCCCTCCTTCATTTCTTCCCCCTTCTTTCCTTCCTTCTTTTCTCCCTTTCTCCCTCCCTTCCTCCCTTCCTCCTTCCTCCCCCCCCCCCCTCCTCTAATCTTCCTTCCTCCCTCCTTTCCTCCCTTCCTCCCTCCTTCCCCCTCTCCTTTTCTCTCCCCTTCTCCCCTCGCTCTGCACCTGAAGGAATGACATTTGGATGCAGCCTTGCTCCTTGTTGTTGCAGTCGGGTCAACATCATAATTCCGGGTTCCGTTGAGCACCTATTGAGTTAATTAATGCTTGCTTCTCAGTCCACGCTCGAGCCCACGTGCCATTTTGAACCCTATGAGAACACGTGGTAAGGCCGATGTTCCTTAGCACCCCAGCTGTCTCCGTGGCTCTCTAACTTGCCACTGAAGATTCTGCTGTGGTTTATATGTCTATAAATCTCTATTATGACCTCTATAAGGTTCGCCGTTGTTTTGATGCTGGCTATTCGATTGAACTGATCCATTTCACGCTCCCAGCTATACTGCACGTGATACTTAAACTGCATTGTAAGTGTTTATGTGTGGAGATGGCGTGTGTTGGGGGGTATATATGAGTGTGGGTAAGTGGGTGGGAATGATTGTGTGTTTAGGTGTGAATGTGTGTGTGGGGAGGGGGAGTGTGTGTGTGTGTTTGTGTGTTTGATTGCTTGTGTGTGTGTGTGTGTGTGTGTGTGTGTGTGTGTGTGCGTGTGTGTTTATATGTAGGTTTGTATGTTTGTGCGAGTGTGTGTGTGTGTGTGTGTGTGTGTGTGTGTGTGTGTGTGTGTGTGTGTGTGTGTGTGTGTGTGTGTGTGTGTGTGTGTGTGTGTGTGTGTGCGTGTGTGTGTGTGTGTGCGTGTCTACGTGTGTGTTTATATGTAGGTTTGTATGTTTGTGCGTGTATGCGTGTGTGTGTGTGTGTTCGTGTGTGTGCGCTTATACCTGAGAGCGCCGCTCTGGGTTAATATATTGATGGTTTAACAGCTTAGTATGTTATGTTGTTGGGAGAGCGGAGTGAAAGAGGAGAAAGACGAAAGGAAGGAGAATAGGAACGAAAGTAGAAGGAGAGAAAGGGAAATGAGGATTATCACGATCATTACCATATCATTATTTCTATCCATAACATCATCTTCTTCACCCTTCTTCCTCTCACCTCTCATTTCTCTTCTTCTTTGCTCTCTCTACATTCTCCACATGTTTTCCCCTCTCCTGTTTTTCGTCTCTTCTCCACTCTTTCATACATTATATTTTTTTTTCTTTCTCTTTCATTTTCCTCGTCCTACGCTTTTCTTCTTTACTTTTCACCTCCTCTTCATCTTTACCATCTCCCTCATTTCCCTCCTCACCCTTCTCTCCTCCTCCTTCCTTTTCCACTTATTCATCCTTTTATCTCCATCTCTCTCGTTCTCCTCTTCATCTTTCTCCTTTTCCATCCAACCATCATAATTTTTACCCTATTCTTCGCCCATCCTCTTCCTCTCACTCCTCCTTTTCTCTTTCTCTCTTATTCTCCTCTCGCTCTCCCTCCTGTTCTTCACCTTCTTCCACTTCGTCATCTTTATATTCTATCCCCTCCTCCATCCTCTTCCTCTCTCTCTTATTTCTCCTCTTCCTCCATTCTTTCCCTCTCCCTCCTCCTCTTCCTCTTCGTCTCATTACCTTTAATTCTCCCACCCTCACCCTCCTATTCTTCATTTTACCAAACCACTTCCTCATCATCCATCTCTCTCCCATCTCCTCCTCCTCCTCCTCCTCCTCCTCCTTTTACTCCTCTTCACGCTCTCCCTCCTCCTCCTCCTCCTCCTTCTCTCCCTCCTCTTCCCGCTCTCCCTCCTCCACCTCCTCTTCCTCCTCTTCACACTCTCCCCCTCCTCCTCCTCCTCCTCCTCCTCCTCTTCCCGCTCTCCTTCCTCCTCCTCTTCCTTCTCCTCCTCCTCTTTCTCTTCCTGACGCTCTCTCTCCTCCTCCTCCTCCTCCTTTTCCTCCTCCTCCTCCTCCTCTTCCTCCTTCTCCTCCTCTTCCTCTTCCTCATGCTCCCTCTCCTCCTCCTCCTCTTCCTTCTCCTCCCCCTCTTCCTTCTCCTCCCCCTCTTCCTCTTCCTCACGCTCCCTCTCCTCCTCTTCCTTCTCCTCCCCTCTTCCTCTTCCTCACGCTCCCTCTCCTTCTCCTCCTCTTCCTCCTCCTCTCCCTCTTCCTCCACCTCCTCCTCCTCGTCTTCCTTCTCCTCCTCCTCCTCTTCCTCCTCCTCTTCCTCCTCCTCTTCCTCTTCTTCACGCTCCCTCTCCTCCTCCTCCTCCTCACGCTCTCCTTCCTTCTCATCTTCCTCCTCTCACTCTTCTTCACGCTCCCCCTCCTCCTCCTCACGCTCTCCCTCCTCCTCTCCCTAATCCTCTCCTCTCTCTCTCTCTCTCTCTCTCTCTCTCTCTCTCTCTCTCTCTCTCTCTCTCTCTCTCTCTCTCTCTCTCTCTCTCTCTCTCTCTCTCTCTCTCTCTCTCTCTCTCTCTCTTTCTCCTATAATCATTGTCAGAGGACCTCGATTCCCTTCCTAAGATATTGACATTTAAGCAAGGAATCTATTTCCTGACAGCTGGGAGCGAAAGGGAGGAAGGGGGGAAGGAGGAGAGAGAGGGAGGGACGGAGGGAGGGAGGGAGGGAGGGAGGGAGGGAGGGAAGGAGGAACGAACGGACGAGGGACGGAGGGAGGGAGGAAAGTAGGGAGGGAGGAAAGTAGGGAGGAAAGAGGAGAGAGCGAGGGAGGAAGGGAGGGAGGGAAGGAGAGAGGGAAGGAGGGAGGGATTGAGGGGGGAGGAAGGGAGAAAGGGAGAGAGGGATGGAATGGAGAGTAAGGCCGGATGTAGATAGGAAGGTTTATCATTAGCATCATACTATCATTATAATTATTCAATCTGATTGTTATTAACATTAATATCGTTGTGATTATTATTATCAATATCATTATAATTATTTCTACCTGATCACTATCATTATCAATATGAATTTGATAATTATTTTATGATAATTATCGTTATCATCACCATCATTATCATTATCATTATCATTATTTTTAATAACTAATGTCATTATTATTTTCATTATTGTTGTGATTATGTTTTATTATTATTATTATTATCATGATTACTATTGTTATACTCGTTATCATTAATATTATTATCATTAATATTATTATCATTATTATTATCATTATTATTATCATCATTCCCATAATCATTATCTTTTTTATCATTATCATTCATATCATTACTATTCCTACCATCATCATCATCATTACTCTTATCAATATCGCTTTAATTACAATTACCACTAATATTATTACTACTAATACTCTAATTATCGTTATCATTGATATCTTTATGACAATGACATTAACAATCATTAATAAAACTATAAAATTTGCTGTAATAACTATCACTATGATTGGATGGGCAAGGGATATGATTAAACAGAAGATAAGCTGAAGAAGATAAGAGACAGAGAAAAGGATGATAAAGATAGGAGAGAAGGAAAATAAGATTAAAGGGAATGGAAGAGAGAGAAGGAAATTTGGTAGGGAAGAATAGACAGAGATAAGGTTTATAAGAGAGTGAAACGAGAGGAAATGGAGTAAAGAAAAGAAAGGAGGAAGACGAAAGAAGAAGAGGATGATATAGAATGAAAATAAGAAAAGGAAGAAAAAT
>NC_061850.1:26794201-26804201 GCF_019202785.1 Penaeus chinensis | reverse complement strand
TCTACTTCCCCTCTTTATCCTTTCTCTTCTGTCCACTCTCGCCCTATTGTCATTTTCCTCTCTTCCGCTTCTTCCCCCTTTCCTTCTCTTCTCCTTCTCCTCCTCCTTCTCCATTTTCTCCTCCCACCCTTCCCCTCTCCCCCTCCTTCTCCTTCCCCTCTCCCTCCCTCCCCTGCTCACCCTTTCCCCCTCTCCTCCTCCCTTCCTATCACTTCTCCCCCCCCCCCTTCTCTTCCTCCCTTCTTCCCCTCCCCAATTTCTATCACCTCCCTCCTTTCCTACCCAACCTACCCACCTCCCCACCACCTCCTACCCCACTCCTTATATCCTCATCCCACCCACCCGATTCACTCCCCTCCTCCACTCTCCCCACCCCTACCTTCCTATTCCCCCCCTCCAATCCCACTCATCTAACCCCCCTCACCCCCTATTTTACCCCTCTCAACCCCTCCAACCCCCCAACCCCAAACCTCACCCCAACCCGCCCCAACCCACCCGCCCCAACCCACCCCTCTCAACCCACCCACCCCAACCCCCCCCCAACCCACCCAGACTAACCCCATCCTCACCCCAACCTCACCCCAACCCCACCCCGACCCCCTCAGCTGAGACCGCCCGGGTTATATCAACTCACCAACCTAGAGGCAATGCTAGGGGCGAAATTGATCAGGATAACCGGTCCCTCCTCCTCCTCTCCTTGTCTCTTCTCTTTCATTTCTTTATTTTTCTCTTCTCCTGTCTTGTATATTTTCGTTTCTTTTCTTATCATATGTTTTCTTTCTCTCTGCCTGTCAATCAGTCTATCTATTTTCTCTCTATCTCTCTATCTATCAATCTATCTATTTTCTCTCTATCTCTCTATCTATCAATCTATCTATCTATCTATTTATTCTCCAAGGAGGAGGAGGAGAAGGGAGGAGGGAGGAGGAGGAGGAGGAGGAGGAGGAGGAGGAGGAGGAGGAGGAGGAGGAGGAGGAGGAGGAGGAAGAGGAGGAGGAGGAGGAGGAGGAAGAGGAGGAAGAGGAGGAGGAGGAGGTGGAAGAGGAGGAGGAGGAGGAAGAAGAGGAGGAGGAGGAGGAGGAGGAGGACGAGGGAAGAGGGAGAAGAAGAAGAAGGAGGTGGAAGAGGATAAGAAAGAGGAAGAGGAAAAGGGAGGAGAAGGAGGAGAGGGAAGGAGAAGAAGGAGGATTACGAGTAGGTGGGAGGGCCAGAACCTGCAAGAAATATACATGAACGACGTATGAATTCGTAGATTTATTGAAGAAAAATATCTCTACCGATAGCTCAACTTGGTCATACAGTGCGTGAATAGACTGCTTTGTTGTTGTTGTTGTTGTTGTGTGTGTGTGTGTGTGTGTGTGTGTGTGTGTGTGTGTGTGTGTGTGTGTGTGTGTGTGTGTGTCTGTGTGTGTGTGTGTGTGTCTGTGTGTGTGTGTGTGTGTGCATTTTTCATTCAGAACAAAGGCGTTTATGGAAATCAGAGACAATTAGCATTAGGCTCTTTCTGTTTTGTCGAAGAGATGGAAGAAGCATATTGACAATTAGGTGAAAGATAAGGGAAAGATGAGTTTATAGTTAGGACGACAGAGGAGGGTGAGACACTAAGAAAGGGAGAAAGAGAAAGAGACAGAGACAGAGACAGACAGAGACAGACAGACAGACAGACAGAGGCAAAGAGAAAGAGAGAGGTGTAAAAGACAGACAGAGAGAGAGAGAGAGAGAGAGAGAGAGAGAGAGAGAGAGAGAGAGAGAGAGAGAGAGAGAGAGAGAGAGAGAGAGAGAGAGACAGACAGACAGAGAGAAAGAGAGAGGTGTCAAAGAGAGAGAGAGATAGAGACAGACAGAGACAGACAGACAGAGAGAAAGAGAGAAGTGTAAAAAAGAGAGAGAGAGAGAGAGAGAGAGAGAGAGAGAGAGAGAGGGAGAGAGAGAGAGAGAGAGAGAGAGAGAGAGAGAGAGAGAGAGAGAGAGAGAGAGAGAGAGAGAGAGAGAGAAAGAGAGAGGTGTAAAAGAGAGAGAGAGACAGAGACAGACAGAGACAGACAGACAGAGAGAAAGAGAGAGGTGTAAGAGAGAGAGAGAGACAGAGACAGACAGAGACAGACAGACAGAGAGAAAGAGAAAGAGAGAGGTGTAAAATAGAGACAGAGACAGAGACAGATACAGACAGACAGACGGAGACAGAGAGAAAGAGAGAGGTGTAAAAGAGAGAGAGACAGAGACAGAGACAGACAGAGACAGACAGACAGACAGAGACAGAGAGAAAGAGAGAGGTGTAAAAGAGAGAGAGAGACAGAGGCAGAGAGAAAGAGGTGTAAGAGAGAGAGAGACAGAGACAGAGAGAAGGAGGTGTAAGAGAGAGAGAGAGAGAGAGAGAGAGAGAGAGAGAGAGAGAGAGAGAGAGAGAGAGAGAGAGAGAGAGACAGAGACAGAGAGAAGGAGGTGTAAGAGAGAGAGAGAGAGAGAGAGAGAGAGAGAGAGAGAGAGAGAGAGAGAGAGACAGAGAGAGAGAGAGAGAGAGAGACAGAGACAGAGAGAAAGGGTTGTAAGAGAGAGACCTCGATATTCCAGGAAACCATTATCCTGTGCACCAATTAGAGAGTGATACCACAAAATTAAATAAGACGTGATTATCTGCTTCATTGTTATACAGGAATTATTATTATAACATCTATGATCACATCCACCATTTCATAATTTCGATACATGTGCATAATTTTGATAATCTATTCACATATATCATTTGCTTTTAATTCTATCCATTTCTGCCACTCTTCCCTATCTTCTCGTTTATATTCACTTAAATGCTCTGTATTTCTCATGTATATTCAATTAAACGCTCTTAAATGCTCTATATTAGAAAAAAAAAAGATTAGAACACGCTTGAAAATCAACGCTTAATGACACCGTGTCTCTCTTCTGAAATTAATTACCCTGTTAAACCTCCTTGCAGATGGATATATGCAGCTAGATTATCGTCTTCCTCTCTTTTATCATATTTTTTTTCTTATTCTCGTGTAGTTTTTTCTTGTTTATGGCAGTTTAATTGTTCTAATGCCTCGACGTCTGATACTAAAGCGCTTTTTTTTTTTTGTTACCGTTTTTTTTTCTCTCCTTTTATTACGTGCTCGCTCACTAATGTTTATTCAGTGTGTTGTGTGTTTTGTCATTTCGTGTCGTGCTTTTCCGTTTTGTTTCTTTTTTGTTTATTTCGAGTCTTTGGTTTTGTCCCTTTGTCTGTTTGGGTTTATCGTGATTGTTTTTGTTTGTTTGCTGATTGTGTTTTTCCTCTTTTTATTTCCGATTTTTCTCCATGTTAGATTGTTTATTTGTTTTTATTATCTTTCTCTTATGTTACTTTATTCTCATTTTACCTTCCCTCTCTATTCTTCCTTTAATTCATCTCTCATCCTCTTATACCTTCTCCTCTACCTTCCTCATCCTCCTCTTCCTCCTCCTTACTCTTCCCTCTCACCCTTATCTTCCTCCCCTTCCTCCCCCTCTTTACCCTTCTTCCTACTCCCCCTCTTCATCCTTCACTCCTTCTTCCTTCTTCGCCATTTCCTCCTTCGCCGAATAAGAGGCAAAGGCACATCCAAGAGGCCATTTAAACCTCCTTTTACACCGCCTCCTGAAGCACAGTTTTAGGATTTAGGAAGCGGGCCCGATAAGAGATAAGAGTTAGATATCCTTTAATCGTCGAATCGAGCTAGGAAGGACGTGGGGGGGGGGATAGAGGGAGGAGAAGGAAAGGGAAGGGGAGGAGGGAGGATAGAGGGAGGAGAAGGGAAGAGAAGGGAAGAGAAGGGGAGGAGGGAGGATAGAGGGAGAAGAAGGGAAGGGAAGGGAAGGGGAGGAGGGAGGATAGAGGGAGGAGAAGGGAAGGGAAGGGGAGAAGGGGTGGGAGGAGGGAAGAGAGGGGCGAAGGGGAGGGGATGAGGAGGTGGGTGGTCAGGAGGAGGGGGTGGGAGATGGGGGGGAGAAGAGAGAGAGAAAGGAATGGGATGGAGGAGGGAGAAAAAAATGGAGTGAGGAAGAGAAGGAGAAGAGAGGGGGAGGCGAGCGGAGGTTGGTTGGTAGGGGACAGGGAGGGAGGAAGGAGAGGAGAAAAGGGAGGGGAGGGGAGGGGATAAGAGGAGAGGATGAGGAGAGGAGAGGCGAACGGAGGAGAGAGAGAAGGGGAAAGGAGGAGGAGAGGGGAGGCAAACGGAGAAGAGGAGAAGGAGGAAGGAAGGGCAAAGAAAAGAGGAGAGAGAGGGGGATGGCGGGGAGAGAGGGGAAAGGGGAAAAGAGGGGGAGGTAGAATAGAAAGGAAGAAGAGGGGAATGCCAAAGAAGAGGAAAAGAGGAGTGTCTTCTCGTCTTCTCTCCATCCCCCCTCCCCCTCCCCATCCTTCCCCTCCTTTCCCCCTCCCCCTTCCCGTCCCTCCTCTTTTCTCCTCCTCCTCTCCCCCTCCCCCTTCCCGCCCCTTCTCTTCTCTCCCCCTCCCCTTCCCCATCCCTCCTCAGCTCTCCACCCCCCTCCTCCCCCTCCCTCCCCTCCTCTCCACCTTCCCCTCCCCATTTCTTCTCCACCTCCTCCTCCCATCCATTCCCCCTCTCCCCTTTCCCATCCCTCTTCCCATCTCATCTCCCCTTCCTCTCCATCCCCCCTTCCCCATCCCCCCTCCCTCCCCCCTCCAGTGACGAACGCAGTGGCTAAGGAAATTACGCTTGTTGTTGACGTCAGTGACACGCGACGCATATGACACGACGAATTATACAAATAAAAAAAAAGAAAAAGAAAAGAGAGAGAGAGAGAGAGAATAAAAAATGGAGGGAGGGGGGGGAGGAGACGGGGGAAGGGAGAGGGGGGAGGGGGGAGGTGTATCCCGAGACATGTGAGTAGTTAAAAAAAAAAAAAGAAAAAAAAAATTGCAACACGAGATGGTTTTGCATGCGAGCTTGTCTTTCTCGATTGCATTAATTGGTCCTCTTTTCTTGTTTCTTTCTTTCGTTTTTTTTTTTTTTCTTTCTCTCTCTCTTTATTTCTTCTGTCCCTTTTCTCTCCCTTCTTTCTTCTTGCCTATCCTATCGTTTTCTCTTCCCACATCTTCGTTAATTGTCTTAGTTCCTATCTTTCGTATTATCAATTTTCCTTCACTTTTATCTATCACAATATTTTTTTTTCATCTCTCCCTCTTCCTTTCTCCTTTTCCATTCATCCTTCCTTCTACTTCCTCTTACTTTTCCTCTTTTATTTTCTTCTTTCTATTTCAACCATCCTTATTCCCTATTCCTCCCATCCATCTTTTCTTTCTTCATCCCTCCCTTCCTTCCTTCCCTCCTATCCCTTCTCCCTTCCTCCCTTCCATCCTTTCCTTCTTCCTTCCTCCCTTCCATCCTATCCTTCTTCCTTCCTCCCTTCCATCCTTTCCTCCTTCCTCCTTTCCATCCCTCCCTCCTTCCTTCTTTCCTTCCTTCCTTCCAGCCTTTCTTCCTTTCGTCCTTCTCTCCATCCTTTCTTCCTTCCTTCCTCCATTCCATCCATCTTTTCCCCCTTCCTTCCTCTCTTCCTTCCTTCCTCCCTTCCTTCCGTCCTTCCTTCCTTCCCTGAATGACCTTAAAACACACGTTCAATTATCCGGATTACACACAGGCAATTACCGCCTCTTTGTCCTCCTTATCCGAAATGCTAATAAGGTGACGCATTATATTTTTTTTCAAATGGGCTAAAAGAGTGTCAGACCGCGACGCTTTACCTTGAGTAGATGATTAACTTAATTAGAATATGGCTAATGACTGTTTTTTGAGGGTTTGTTTGTTTGTTTATCTTGGTATCATTTCACTTAATTATAATCATTGTGATACACACACACACACACACACACACACGTGTACACACACACACACACACACACACACACACACACACACACTTATACAAACATACAAACATACATACATACATACATACATACATACATACATACATACATACAAACATATATACATATATACATACATACATACATACATTCATACATACATACATACATGCATACATACATACATCCATACATACATTCATACATACATACATACATACATACATACATACATAAATTCATACATACATACATAGATACATACATACATACATAAATAAATACATACACATACAAATCTATAAAAAAAATATAAAAAAACATACGTAACAAGCCTTCGTAATTAAGGTGTTTTTGAGATTCAGAGATAGACACATGTCATCCCAACACACAATACTTATATAATGTTTACAACAGCTTTAGTGATATATAACGCTTCTCACTAATATGTAGTTTCCGCTGTGTCCACTGAACCAGTTAGTGCTAATCAACCGTTTTTATCTTGACAGTTATTTTCTTGTTGTTGTTGTTGTTTTTAATTTATTTATCTGTTTTCTTCCTAGTTTCCCCTTCTTTATCAATTCTGGAGGTTGATGTAGTGAAGTGCTAATGCGCTTGGCTTGGAATCCAGGAGGGTTTCTAAATGCATGGGTTCGAATCCTACCTACGGTCCGAACCAAATCGCCGTTCTAGCCCTGACGAGGGTGTTCGTGATGCAAATTCGAGCACATATTCGTTCTTTATTTATCATAGTCTATGCATTCTTGTTTTTATCTTAGTCTACCCCCGTTTTCTATACCTCAATATACTTAATATGTATCCTATTTTGTTCTTTTTATCCTTGTCAGCCGTTTTCACTTATTCTAGTTTTGTCTTATTTATTAATCTTATTCAGCGTCTTTTCCTCTATCCTAGAATATTCCGAGTATTTTTCTCACGTAAAACTACCAAGAAGCCACACAACAACAGAATACGGAGGCACATAAAAAAGACCTTTTTTTATCTTCTTTTTTTTTAACAATCTTCCAGTTCTTTAGACTCCTAGACTCCTTGTTAAGACGCCTAGCTCTTTCACTCTTGCTTACATCGTTCTCGTTATTCTGGGTCGCTAGTTAAGAGCTAATTACATTACGTATGGGTAGTAAACAACCCTTTTCGGTGTGTGATTTCTAAACACCTGAAGTGCCCTGTGTGTGTGTGTGTGTGTGTGTGTGTGTGTGTGTGTGTGTGTGTGTGTGTGTGTGTGTGTGTGTGTGTGTGTCTGTGGCTATGCGTGTGTACGTGTGTATGTGTGGTTGTTTATTTATCATTGTATGTCTGTTTCCCTGTATCTGTCAATTATGTATTGAAACATAATAAATTAATAATGTTTACAATCTTAAAATACTAATACATTCTATTATGAATCCTCATAAATAAAACAAAACAAAACGAAAACACGGCCATACTACCAACTAACATCATAAATCGTCTCTAGTTTAAGGGAAATTTAACACAGTCATTATCAAAATACCGAACATTCATTATCCAATAAGTTAGGAAGATAATTCATAACTTTCATAACTCCACACAACATCCTGTTCTCCTTTTAGCACCATCGGCTTGGCAACAACACTTCATGCCAAAGTATCTCGTCAGTGCAGTATCGAATGTGCATCGTTGCAACAGTAAGGCAATGGAAAAAGGCGACAAGTACAATGTGGTTCAGGATTTCTGATAAATATGAAAATGGAATTCGCAAAGAAATC
Source organism: Penaeus chinensis (assembly GCF_019202785.1). Lineage (NCBI taxonomy): Eukaryota > Metazoa > Arthropoda > Malacostraca > Decapoda > Penaeidae > Penaeus > Penaeus chinensis. Next base: position 26,796,587 of record NC_061850.1, on the reverse strand, counting down.
GAGATTGTTGTATTTCGTGTTAGCAGAGAGAGAGAGAGAGAGAGAGAGAGAGAGAGAGAGAGAGAGAGAGAGAGAGAGAGAGAGAGAGAGAGGAGAAAGGACAGAGGAGAGAGGGAGGCAGGGAGGGAGGGAGGGAGGGAGGGAGGGAGAGAGAGAGAGAGAGAGAGAGAGAGAGAGAGAGAGAGAGAGAGAGAGAGAGAGAGAGAGAGAAAGAGAGAGAGAGACAAACAGACAGACATGGAGAGAGAGAGAGAGAGAGAGAGAGAGAGAGAGAGAGACGGGGAGAAAGAGAGAGAGAGGGGGGGGGAGGAGGGAGGAGAGAGGGAGGGAGGGAGAGAGAGAGAGAGAGAGAGATAAAGAGAGAGAGAGAGAGGGGGGAGAGGGAGAGAGAGAGAGAGAGAGAGAGAGAGAGAGAGAGAGAGAGAGAGAGAGAGAGAGAGAAGAGAGAGAGAGAAAGAGAAAGAGAGAGAGAGAGAGAGAGAGAGAGAGAGAGAGAGAGAGAGAGAGAGAGAGAGAGAGAGAGAGAGAGAGAGGGAGAGAGAGAGAGAGAGAGAGAGAGAGAGAGAGAGATTGAGAGATTCTGAGCGCTCAGGGAAATTTACGTGCACATCGCAGTGACAGAACACGCACTACCCTGCCTTTTTCCCGTGCATGACGGTCACACAACAAGAGAACTGTGGCTTGCGTGCTGTTGCAATGTTGCGTGTTGTCTACCAGGACTTTATGATAACTGCTGGTTGTACACTGCAGCTTTACATTGCTATATGATATTACTGAATTTACATAATATTTATGTGATGAAATCATGTAAGAGAAGTAAGTAGGTAAGTAAGTAGATGAATTAATGCATAAATTATTAAACATAAATAGAAATACACATAAATAGATACATACATGAATAAATTAGATAACTAAAAAAAATAGAAATAAAAAGACATGAATAAATTTTGAATCCTACCAATGGCATCTGAAATAAATTATATGCATGCTAATCACTTGCATCTGTGACATTAATTTCCTTTACAGTCTCTTTTTACGTATTAAAGCATCACAGGTAACTTACATTTTAACAACCATTTAAAACTATTATTCGTGATTCCTAATTTGTACTTTAATTTACTTTCTGTGATAAGAAAGCTGTGTTTGTTGCCTGTGTCCATTTACTTGTTCATGGTCACTCGTTAATGGCCACGCACCTGTGGCCACTTACTTGTTAATGGCCACTTGGCAACGACCCCTCATTTGTCAAAGTTTGTTAATGGTCACTCGTCAATGGACACTTGACAATGGCCACTTGTCAGTGGTCTCTGTAAGGGTGTCCTTTCGCCACACCGTCAAATATGGCGGTGCCCAGTGAAGAGGGATGGAGGGAGTAAGGGCCGGGGTAGGCGGGCCTTGTTTACTTTTAAAAAATAAACTCACAAGCCTCAAGGAAGATAGGGCTGTCTGTGGATAAGTGGTGTTGTACTTTCGTCCTAACTATTAAGAAACAACCCAGCTCTCCCAAGTAAGGCAATAATCAGGACAGATACAATCTTTTCTCCTTCCGGTCCGCCGCCATGGCACTGTAAGATCCAGGGGGATACACAACCACACGTTCGTCTTAACACTTGTCTATTCAGTGGAGTTGAGCCCCCTTATATACGAGGGATTTTGGAATCAAATTTGTTAAAACATATTTTTGAGTTGCTACAACAGCGTGGTGTAGCAACTTATCAAAATTTAATACAATGCAAAACTCGATTATAAAAATAGGAAATAAAACTATAAAATCAACAAAACGTAACTAAAATTGCAAATGCTTATGGTAAACATGAAGACTGAATTCCACCATTGCAATTAATAAAAATAACGTACAAAATACATGAATTTAAAAATAATAATATTTAGAATAGTTACAAACATATAAAATAACTCACAATTGCCCTTAGAATAAATGGAAAAGGCAAAAAAGAATATAATTCAGAAAGGACAAAACGAAAAAAAAAGTCTTCGCTATTGCCAATAATATTGACAATCATAGAAATGAAAAAGAAGTGACTAAAATGCTTATAAACAAAATGGAAGCTTACATATTCCCATAAGAGAGCAATATAAAAATGAAGAATCAGAGCGGCATATTAGTTTTAAAATGCATCGCTTTCTAAAGTGCCCGACAGCAAAATGTAAGCATAACGTTTTAATCTAAACCTGACTTGATAACAAATTTCATCGGTATAATAGATCATTTCGATTTGCAAAAAGGGCATCACATAAATAGAATAGGAAAAGGTAGGGCGAAGTGTCAGGCAACTCGTCCGCCGTGGCTCCTCCAGGATCCTACACATTTCCTGTGGCCAGATAAAAGGGCAGGGTAAAGGGAAAAGGGTGGGTCATGGGGTCGTAG
>NC_061850.1:26781701-26784201 GCF_019202785.1 Penaeus chinensis | reverse complement strand
TTCACGTGTCACTTGCCGAGTTCTCATTTTCTTTCATTTTGTGGTAGGCAATTGGCCGAAAGGAGAACCTAATGATTGAGGCAACCATCAACAGAAAAAAAAAAACGCCGATGTGTGTTTGTGCATGAGTACGTGTGCGTGCGAGCGTGTGTTTGCGTGCGTGTGCGTGCGAGCGTGTGCGTGTGTGCGTCCGTGTGCGTACGTGCGTGTGCGTGCGTCCGTGTGCGCGCGTGTGTGGGTGTGTGGTTGTGTGTGTGTGCGTGTACGTACAAGTGTGCGTGCGTGTATGTGCAAGTATGCGTATATATGTAAGTGTACGTGTACGTGTAAGTGTACGTGTATGTGTGAACGAGGGTAAGTACGTAAGGGCTTGTATGTGTGTGCGTGAGCTCGCACGAACGTGTAAACATACTCATATTCACGTGGGTACTGGTATGGATTCTTTGTACATTTTCAATAGTAGACCATCATTAACTCATCAACTAAAAACACTTTGCTCACCATGAGATCACATTGTTTGGGCTGTTACTTATTCTTTGAAATATTGGATGCTTCTATCTTAAACTAAGAACACAATGTAAAATCGAAATGAAATAAAAGGAGGAGTTCTGCTGTTTTACTGGGAGATTGACAGCGTACATATACACAAACCAATATAATTAGCTTTACCTTTTTAATATCAGGTCACAGGTCACTGTTGCAATCCACTGTCGAAGGGAGTCCATTACAAAAATCCGAAAAAAAAATAACACAGAAGGCGACAGCGTGTTGCCTTGGCGAAGCCCAGCCTGCCCTCTCTCTGTCTCGGGAGTGTCTGGCGGGCTTTCCCCAGGAGCGCATCCTCACCTTCGCGGTAATTAGCTACTATATTGTTCGCTAGTTTTTCTGCGCAACTAGTGCAGTTGTCCCTTATTTAATACCATAGTCTCATAAAATCGTTTCTTAACTAATGGTTCTCGCGTTCTTTGCAGTGATCTCTTTTTTGTTTCGTCGTTTATATTTTCTGTGTATGAATTGCACTGTATATGAATTGCTCGTGCGTGCCAGTCCGTCTGCAAATCTGATCACGACAGATAGATGATAGACAGTGGATGGCCAAATAAAAAGGGAGACAAAGCAGTAGATAGATCGCATATGAAAGCGTAACTAGTTAAAATAGATAGATATACAGACAGAGACAAAAAAAAAAAAAAACTAATATAAATATATACTAGTATAAGTAGTCAATAGTATATAATAAATCGCTTTGTAGTGAAGCAGATTTCGGTGTATACATTTATCTATCTATTTATATGTATTCCTTTATTTTTTTAATTTATAATTTAGAGAGAATATGCAAATACTCTGAAAGACACAATAGTTTCCCAAACAAAGAATTTTATAAATGAGTAACAGGAATTAAAAAGATTATTTTCATTGATAAAATTCCATGCACAATTTTATTATTAATAACTATGATATATATAATAATGACATCGTATTCTTAGTAGCAGTGGTCATGATAATAGTAGTATCAGTAGTAATAGGAATAACTGTAAAGATAATGAACATAAGTCATTAACAGTAATAGACACACAAGCAATAATTATAATTACAATGTCATAAGCCAATTAAACCAGTATATAATAACGAAGATGAGCCGCCTTTTCGCCTCATAACAAGACAACTATGTAATTAACTCAGTACGGAGGCTGCCACGTGACATCTTTTTTTTTCCGTTTTCCATTTCGTTTTTTTTTTCGTTTTCGTTTCTATTTTGTTCGATTGCGGTTTCGTTTTTTTTTCGTTTTATTTCAGTTGCTTTTTGTTTGTCCTTTTCTTTTTCCTCTTTTTTTTTCTTCTTTTTTTTTCGTTTTTTTTCATTTCCTTTCCGTTTTCCATATTACTTCTTCGTTGTTGTTTCTTCTTTCATTTTTTCCTTTTCTTTTACTTTCCCTTTCTCTTTCTCTTTTCTTCTTTTTTTTTTTTTCTTCTCTTTATTTCTCTTTCTCTACAGCATTGATGGAAACGATGTGAAATTATAGCCAATAAACTGAACGATAAAGAACAACGTGAATATTGTCAAAATAATGTTCAAATATATTTATATTGATATATTAATTTATTTGCTCATTTGTTTATTTATCTATTTATTTATTCGTTTGCTTATTTATTTGTTTATTTATTAATTATGTATTTGCTTTTTCAATTTATTTGCTTATTTATTTGCTTGTTTATTTATTTATTTATTTATTTATCTATTAACTTGCTTATTTATTTATTTATTTATTTATTTATTTATTTATCCATTTATTTATCTTTTTTCATTTATTCATATTTTTATATTTATACATATATATATAAATATGTATATATATATATATATATATATATATATATATATATATATATATATATATGTATATATATATATATATGTATAATAACATATAGATAAGTATATGTATATACAAACGCCGTCTAAGCCAGCCTTAAGTCACTACTATTGCTATTACTACAG
>NC_061850.1:26766701-26774201 GCF_019202785.1 Penaeus chinensis | reverse complement strand
TATTATTACAATTATTATTATCGTTATTATCATTAATATTACTATCACCGCTATTATTATTATTATTTTTAGTATTATCATTATCTTTATTACTATCATCATTATCATTATCAGTATCATTATCATTAACATTATCATTATTATTATTGTTATTATCATCATCATTATTATTATCATCATTGTCATTATTATCATTATCTTTACTATTATTATTACTACTGTCATTATTACTATTATCATTATTATCATTATTATTCATGTCACTGCTATTGTTATTTCTATTATTTTCATCATCACCATAATCATTATAATCATATTACAAATGATCATGATATTAACATCAATGATAAGAATTAAGGAAAATTATCTTAACACAATCATTTTAATTTTCATTATCATTACATTTATTATCATTATTATTATCATTATCATTATTGTTATTATTATTAGTAGTAGTAGTAGTATTATTGTTGTTGTGGTTGTTGTTAGTAGTAGTAGTAGTAGTTTTGTTATTATTGTTGTCGTTGTTTTTATTGTTGTAGTTGTTGTTCTTGTTATCGCTGTTGTTATTGTTATTTTCATCATCAGTATTATTATAATAATTGTTATCATTTGTGTCATTCTCATTATTCGTGCCAGTATTATTATCATTATTTTGTTATTGTTATTATCATTATCATTATCATTATCATTATTATTATTATTATTATTGTTCTTATTATTATCATTATTATTATTATTATTATTATTATTATTATTATTATTATTATTATTATTATTATTATCATTATCATTATCATTATCACTATTATTATTATCATTATTATTATTATAATTATTATTATTATTATTATTATTATTATTATTATTATCATTATTTCTATTAATAATAATAATAATAGTAATAATAATAATAATAATAATAATAATAATAATAATATCAACAATAATAATAATAATAATAATAATAATAATAATAATAATAATATTAACAATAATAATAATAATAATAATAATAATAATAATAATAATAATAATATTGATAATAACAATGATAGCAGTAATAATATTAATAACAATAGCAACAATAACAACAACAACAATAATAACAACAATAACAATAACAATAACAACAATAATAATAATCATAAAAACAACAACAATAATAATGATAATAATTATAACAATAACAATATCAACAACAAAAACAATAATAATAATGATAGTAATTATAACAATAATAACAATAACAATATCAACAACAAAAACAATAATAACAATGAAAATAACAAAAAACAATAATAACAATAACAATAAACAAAAACAATAATAACAATAACGATAACAACAACAACAATAATAATAATAATAATAATAATAATAATAATAACAACAACAAAACAACAACAATAATACTACTAATGATAATAATGATAATAATAATAACAACAACAATAATAATAATAATAATAATAATAATAATAATAATAATAATAATAATAATAATAATAATAATAATAATAATAATAATAATAACAACAACAACAATAATAATAATAAATAATAATAATAATAATAATAATAATAATAATAACAAAGACAGAAAGACAAGGGAAATAAGAGACAAGACACAAGACACCTACAAAGGGCTCCTGTCTCCTTGAAGAAATAATGACACCTTCGTCAGTGTCAAAGAGATTCCACAAAATACCATAAACCTTTTGAGTAATTGTAAGAGCCTGGGCGTTAATAAGAGTTTGCTTAGGAGTCATTATGGCAAGTTAATGCGAGAAGAAATGTATATTGATGAGAAGAATGGGCGGAGAGATGATTTATTTTGATATTTGTAAAATAATAGAATAGAATAGAATAGAAATAAGAATATGAATTAAAAAAGGTAATTTTAAGGATATTTGTTTTTATCTAGTTTCGTTTTCTTTATTCTTTGTCTCTTTTTCTCCCTTTTCCTCTTTTTCTTTCTCTTGCTCTCTGTCTAAGAATTACTCTTTCCTTCTCTCTCTCTCTCTCTCTCTCTCTCTATCTATCTATCTATCTATCTCTCTATCTCTCTAGCTCTCTGTGTGTGTGTGTGTGTGTGTGTGTGTGTGTGTGTGTGTGTGTGTGTGTGTGTGTGTGTGTGTGGTGCAGTGGTAGCGGTCTCGCCAGTGGATGGTAATTAATTTAGAAGCAAAATGAAACAGACAGTAAGTTACACCAAGAATATCCATTGTGACAAATGTGTGTGTGTGTGTGTGCGCATACACACACATGCACACGCACACGAATACGCACACGCACACGCACACGCACACACACACGGGCGCGCGCACACATACACACACACACAATACGTTTTAGCCTGTGCGTTTCTCTTTCATACAAAGGCAGCTAAACAATATAACACTATGACAAAAGACTGACAACCATGTAGGCATAAAAAAGTATATATTTTTTTAAACATATCAAAACCAGAAAAATATCTCGTGTAAATCTGCTCAGTGAAAATTTAAAGGTGAACGTCCCGTGATAAAAAAGACAACGGTAAACTGTTTTCGGGATCAGGGATGTGCGCCTCTGACTAATAGGCTCATACACTTTCAACCTGCCTTGTTTCTAAACCTTTGGCTCGGTTATAACCTTTTTATCTATCTCCTTCCCTGTAATTCAACCAATATCTCTCTCCTCTTCTTTGCCTCGAACGTCCTCTTACGCCATAATAATTCCTGGTCAATTTCCCTTCTTTATCTAATGCCCTCAACGCTCTTTCCTCTTAGCCAGCCGCTTTGTTTGATAACCGGGTCCCCAACCTCCGCTGTTTAAGCTTCCCCCTCCAAGCCAGCAAGTCAACTTGTGAGTTCCGCGTAGTTTTTTTTTTTTTTTTTTTCTTTTTTTAACTAACTATGTCCCCCTTTTTCTTTCTTGTATCTATTCATTCATTTCCCTAAAGCTAACAAAAGTCTTTATGATGCAATTTCAAATGTTTCTTTGTCCCTCTTGACTCTCTTGTTGTTGTTGCATGTACAAAGGTTCTTGCTGTAACCCCTTTTCTTCTTATTTTTCATCTTTATTTATTATGTATTCATCAAGTTCCTAGAACTATGGGGAATTCTTCGAAGTAATTTGCAGTACATTTTTTTTTTTTTTTTTTTTTTTTTAGTACGTTTGTTTGTTATTGTTATATTTTTTTCTCAAAGTTTGCCTCGATTATCATCCTCCATTCCAGGTACCGTTTACTGTTATATTTTCTCTTCTTTAATTCTAGGTGATTCATATCCAATAATGTCTTACGCTGTATATGTATGGATCAGTAATACCAAAGGTATTGTGCAAGAATAATAACAATACTAATAATAAGAAGAAGAAGAACAAAATAATAATAATAATAATACTAATAATAAAAACAGTAATGATAATAATAATAATAACAATAATAACAATAATAATAATTATAATAACAATAATAAGATTATTAATAATGATAATAATAATAATAATAATAATAATAATAATGATAATAATAATAATAATAATAATAATAATAATAATAATAATAATGATAATAATAATAATAATAATAATAATAATGATAATAATGATTATTTAATTTTATTATATTTGTTGCAATGGATATTCTTGGTGTGACAGACTGTCTGTTTTTTATCTTTTTTTTTTCTTTTCTTTTTTCTTCTAAATTACCCCGTGCGCAAGGAACGGCCGGGGTATCCATCCACTGGCGGTGCGGGATTTGAACGCATGTCAGCAAGATTGCAAGACGAGATCGCTACCGCTGCACCACACATCACACAGTATAAGTACCTTGATAATATCAGTCTGTGAACTTAATTTACTTTGGTTTATTCCCTTTAGTTTAATCCACTTCTTCGTTCCAGAAATTTGATATATACGATTTTTTCTTGTTTGTTTTAATGATTAACTCAGTAAGTAATTTCTTACTTGTTGTTTTTTTTCTCAATCTCTTTCTTCACTGACATTTTTACTTTGTACACATTTACACTGTTAGAGAAAAAGGGTTGAAGTAATGTGATTTTTCTATTACTTGTGTGTATTCAGTCAATCATTATTTCTTTACATAAATACCTATAGATTCCTTTACCTTAATGAATCATTCCATATTGTCAGATTTTACATATATAGTTGATTACTCTGTTAATAGTAATCTTACAACTAATTGGTAGATTTTCTGTCTTTACTAATTATCTAAATTGAAGGTTATGAATGACTTTTACATTTATTGCATGTCTTAGTAATTGTAATAATTTTCCTAGCTTGAAAATGACTGTAGTTATTATGTCGAAAGGTCGGAGTAATATAGATTCTGTTGCTCTTTAATGATTATATACATATAGTGTGTGTGTGTGTGTGTGTGTGGTGTGTGTGTGTGTATATGTATATATGTATATATGTATATATTTGAATATGTGTGTGTGTGTGTGTGTGTGTGTGTGTGTGTGTGTGTGTGTGTGTGTGTGTGTGTACATATATGTGTGTGTGTTTGTGTATATGTACGTAAATATATATATAGATAGATAGATAGATAGATAGATAGATAGATAGATAGATAGATAAAGATATAGATATACAGTATTAATATAATGTATGTGTTACTTTCTTCTTCAAAAGTTCTTACGTATTCCAATCTTCTCTCCTTTTACCTCCTCCTCCTCCTCCTCCTCCTCCTCTCTCTTCCTTCTCATTCCTTCGCAGCCGAAACACTTTGGCCTAAGAATCTTTGTTAGTGAGAAGGGTTCCTCCTCTCCTTGCCAGAAATAGGATTAGGGCGGGATTAAGATAGGAGGGAATAGACGTTTGTTGACTGTGTATCAGGTAAAGACTGGGAGAGAGAGAGAGAGAGAGAGAGAGAGAGAGAGAGAGAGAGAGAGAGAGAGAGAGAGAGAGAGAGAGAGAGAGAGAGAGAGAGAGAGAGAGAGAGAGAGAGAGAGAGAGAGAGAGAGAGAGAGAGAGAGAGAGAGAGAGAGAGAGAGAGAGAGAGAGAGAGGAAGGGAGGAACAGAAGTGGAGGAAGAATGGAAAGGAGAAAAGTGGAATGCAAAGAAGGAATAAAAGTGGAAGAAGAATGGAAAGGAGAAAAGTGGAATGCAAAGAAGGAATAAAAGTGGAAGAAGAATGGAAAGGAGAAAAGTGGAAGGCAAAGAAGGAATAAAAGTGGAGGGAGGGAGGGAGAGGAAGAGGGAGAGGGAGAGAGAGAGAAGGAGAGGGAGATTTAGGGAGAGAGAGGGAGAGGGAGAGGGAGGGGGGAGGGAAGGCGGGAGAGAGAGAGACAGAGAGAGAGAGGAGGGAGGGAGGAAAGGAGAAGAGAGAGGGGGGGAGGGAGGAGAAAGAGACGAGAGAAAGGGAGAGAAGGAAGGGAGGGAGGGAGAAGGGAGAGTAAAGGAGAAGAAGAGAAGTGGAGGAGGAGGAATGCGAAAGAGAAAGTGGAACACAGGGAAAAGAGAACAAAAACAAAATATGTAAAGGAGAAGTGAGGAGGAAAATCATGAAAAGATAGAAAAGTGACGAACACAGGATAAAGAATCAGCGAAAGAGGAAAGACGATAACATGAAGTAACAAAGAAGACATAGATCACAGAAAGAAAACAAAAGAACAGAGGGAATGCGAGATGGTTTGAAAGTCCAGGAAATAGAATATTAGATTAATATGACACGATGGGGAAATGTGTGTGTGTGTTTATATATACATATATATATATATATATATATATATATATATATATATATGTGTGTGTGTGTGTGTGTGTGTGTGTGTGTGTGTGTGTGTGTGACAATAAAGATAATGATAATGATAATAATATCAATAATAATGATAATGAAAATGATAATAATAATGATAATAATAATGATAATAAAGATAACAATAATAGTTACAATGATAGTAATAATATTAGTAATAATTATCATTTCCATCATTATTATAATGATAATAATAATAATGATAAGAATAAAAGTGACATTATTGATAATAATAACAACAATGGTAATAATAAAAAAAACAAAAAACAGTCAGCTTCCTAATAAGATAGCAATAAAAAGGGGAAGGAAAATGATGCAAAAAACAAAAATAATGATAATGACGACAACAAAACTAATGATGATAATGATGATAATGACGACAACAAAACTAATGATGATAATGATGATAATGACGACAACAAAACTAATGATGATAATGATGATAATGACGACAACAAAACTAATGATGATAATGATGATAATGACGACAACAAAACTAATGATGATAATGATGATAATGACGACAACAAAACTAATGATGATAATGATGATAATGACGACAACAAAACTAATGATGATAATGATGATAATGACGACAACAAAACTAATGATGATAATGACGACAACAAAACTAATGATGATAATGATGATAATGACGACAACAAAACTAATGATGATAATGATGATAATGACGACAACAAAACTAATGATGATAATGATGATAATGACGACAACAAAACTAATGATGATAATGATGATAATGACGACAACAAAACTAATGAAGATAATGATGATAATGACGACAACATAACTAATGATGATAATGATGATAATGACGACAACAAAACTAATGATAATGATGATAATGACGACAACAAAAACTAATGATGATAATGATGATAATGACGACAACAAAACTAATGATGATAATGATGATAATGACGACAACAAAACTAATGATGATAATGATGATAATGACGACAACAAAACTAATGATGATAATGATGATAATGACGACAACAAAACTAATGATGATAATGATGATAATGACGACAACAAAACTAATGATGATAATGATGATAATGACGACAACAAAACTAATGATGATAATGATGATAATGACGACAACAAAAACTAAATAATGATGATATGACGACAACAAACACTAATGATGATAATGACGACAACAAAACTAATGATGATAATGATGATAATGACGACAACAAAACTAATGATGATAATGATGATAATGACGACAACAAAACTAATGATGATAATGATGATAATGACGACAACAAAACTAATGATGATTATGATGATAATGACGACAACAAAACTAATGATGATAATGATGATAATGACGACAACAAAACTAATGATGATAATGATGATAATGACGACAACAAAACTAATGATGATAATGATGATAATGACGACAACAAAACTAATGATGATAATGATGATAATGACGACAACAAAACTAATGATGATAATGATGATAATGACGACAACAAAACTAATGATGATAATGATGATAATGACGACAACAAAACTAATGATGATAATGATGATAATGACGACAACAAAACTAATGATGATAATGATGATAATGACGACAACAAAACTAATGATGATAATGACGACAACAAAACTAATGATGATAATGACGACAACAAAACTAATGATGATAATGATGATAATGACGACAACAAAACTAATGATGATAATGATG
>NC_061850.1:26734201-26736701 GCF_019202785.1 Penaeus chinensis | reverse complement strand
AAAGGAGGGGCGAGATAAGGATGGGTGATGGGGAAAGGGGAAATGAGGGGAAGAGGAGAAAATGAGGGGAGAGATAATGATGGGTGATGGGGGAGAGGGGAGAGGGAAGGCGGGGAAATGAGGGAGAGGGAAGGCGGGGAATGAGGGAGAGGGAAGGCGGGGAAATGAGGGAGAGGGAAGGCGGGGAAATGAGGGAGAGGGAAGGCGGGGAAATGAGGGAGAGGGAAGGCGGGGAAATGAGGGAGAGGGAAGGCGGGGAATGAGGGGAGAGGGAAGGCGGGGAAATGAGGGAGAGGGAAGGCGGGGAATGAGGGGAGAGGGAAGGCGGGGAAATGAGGGAGAGGGAAGGCGGGGAAATGAGGGAGAGGGAAGGCGGGGAATGAGGGGAGAGGGAAGGCGGGGAAATGAGGGAGAGGGAAGGCGGGGAAATGAGGGAGAGGGAAGGCGGGGAATGAGGGAGAGGGAAGGCGGGGAATGAGGGAGAGGGAAGGCGGGGGAAATGAGGGAGAGGGAAGGCGGGGAAATGAGGGAGAGGGAAGGCGGGGAATGAGGAAGAGGGAAGGCGAGGGGGGAATGAGGGAGAGGGAAGGCGGGGGAATGAGGGAGAGGGAAGGCGGGGAAATGAGGGAGAGGGAAGGCGGGGAAATGAGGGAGAGGGAAGGCGGGGAAATGAGGGAGAGGGAAGGCGGGGAATGAGGGAGAGGGAAGGCGGGGGAATGAGGGAGAGGGAAGGCGAGGGGGGAATGAGGGAGAGGGAAGGCGGGGAATGAGGGAGAGGGAAGGCGGGGAAATGAGGGAGAGGGAAGGCGGGGAAAGAGGGAGAGGGAAGGCGGGGAAATGAGGGAGAGGGAAGGCGGGGAAATGAGGGAGAGGGAAGGCGGGGAAATGAGGGAGAGGGAAGGCGGGGAAATGAGGGAGAGGGAAGGCGGGGAAATGAGGGAGAGGGAAGGCGGGGAAATGAGGGAGAGGGAAGGCGGGGAATGAGGGAGAGGGAAGGCGGGGGAATGAGGGAGAGGGAAGGCGGGGAAATGAGGGAGAGGGAAGGCGGGGAAATGAGGGAGAGGGAAGGCGGGGAAATGAGGGAGAGGGAAGGCGGGGGGAATGAGGGGAGAGGGAAGGCGGGGAAATGAGGGAGAGGGAAGGCGGGGAATGAGGGAGAGGGAAGGCGGGGGGAATGAGGGAGAGGGAAGGCGGGGAATGAGGGAGAGGGAAGGCGAGGGGGGAATGAGGGAGAGGGAAGGCGAGGAAATGAGGGAGAGGGAAGGCGGGGAAATGAGGGAGAGGGAAGGCGGGGAAATGAGGGAGAGGGAAGGCGGGGAAATGAGGGGAGAGGGAAGGCGAGGGAAATGAGGGAGAGGGAAGGCGGGGAGGAATGAGGGGAGAGGGAAGGCGGGGAAATGAGGGGAGAGGGAAGGCGGGGAAATGAGGGAGAGGGAAGGCGAGGGGGAATGAGGGAGAGGGAAGGCGGGGAAATGAGGGAGAGGGAAGGCGGGGAATGAGGGAGAGGGAAGGCGGGGAAATGAGGGAGAGGGAAGGCGAGGGAGGAATGAGGGAGAGGGAAGGCGGGGAAATGAGGGAGAGGGAAGGCGGGGGAATGAGGGAGAGGGAAGGCGGGGGAATGAGGGGAGAGGGAAGGCGGGGAATGAGGGGAGAGGGAAGGCGGGGAAATGAGGGAGAGGGAAGGCGGGGGAAATGAGGGAGAGGGAAGGCGGGGAAATGAGGGAGAGGGAAGGCGGGGAAAGAGGGGAGAGGGAAGGCGGGGAAATGAGGGAGAGGGAAGGCGGGGGAAAGAGGGGAGAGGGAAGGCGGGGGAAATGAGGGAGAAGGGAAGGCGGGGGGAATGAGGGAGAGGGAAGGCGGGGAAAGGAGGGAGAGGGAAGGCGGGGGAATGAGGGAGAGGGAAGGCGGGGGAATGAGGGAGAGGAAGGCGGGGGAATGAGGGAGAGGGAAGGCGGGGGAATGAGGGAGAGGGAAGGCGGGGAATGAGGGAGAGGGAAGGCGGGGAAATGAGGGAGAGGGAAGGCGGGGAAAGGAGGGAGAGGGAAGGCGGGGGAATGAGGGAGAGGGAAGGCGGGGGAATGAGGGAGAGGGAAGGCGGGGGAATGAGGGAGAGGGAAGAGGGGAGATGAGGGACCGAGAGAGGGAATAAAGGAAGAGGAAAAGAGGGGTATGAGGGACGGAAAGAGGGGACGGAAAAGCTGGGGAAGGGGACAAATGGTAAATGAGGCGAGAACGGAGAAGAGAAGAGAGAGGAAAGAAGGGGACAGAAGAAAAAGGAAATTCAGAGAAAAATGAGAACGAGAGTGGGGGAGAAGAGAGAATAGGGAGCAAGAAGAATAAGAGAGAAAGAGGAAGAGAGAGAGATAAAGAGAGAGGGGGGGGCGGGGGTGAAGGAACGAGGAAGAGGGAGAGAGAAAGAGAGAGAGGGGGGGCGGGGGGGGAAGGAACGAGGAGAGAGGGAGAAGAAAGAGAGAGAGAGAAAGAGTAGGAGAGAGACAGA
>NC_061850.1:26704201-26706701 GCF_019202785.1 Penaeus chinensis | reverse complement strand
CAGCAGCTGATATAGAGGGAAGGAGGGGGAGGAGAAGGAGTGAGTGAGAGAAGAAGAGAGAGGGGAGTGTGAAGGAGTAAGAGAGAGAGAGAGAGAGAGAGAGAGAGAGAGAGAGAGAGAGAGAGAGAGAGAGAGAGAGAGAGAGAGAGAGAGAGAGGGTTAGAGCGAAAAGGGGGGGGGGGGATAGGAAGAGTGAGAGTGAGATACAGCGAGAGAGAGAGAGACAGAGACAGAGACAGACAGACAGACAGATAAATTAACTAACAGACAGATAAAGTCTCAAGCAGTCAAAGAAAAGATTAATCACGATACAAGTAAACAACATAAGCAAACAAATGCACAAAAATAAACAAATAAATGTGGTGGGGGGTGGGGGGTGGTGGATGAGGAGGAGGTAGGGGGAAAAGAAGGGGATGGAAAGGGGGTGGAAGGGGAGGAAGATAGGGGGGAAGGGGAAGAAGAGGGGAGGAGATGGGGAACGAAATAGGATGGGGAGGAGGTGGGGGAGGGAGTAGAATGGGGTAGAAGATTAAGGTTGATGGGAATGGAGTGTGAGGAGGGGGGAGAAAGAGGGGGTTGGAAAGGGTGGGGGAAGTAGGGGAAGAAGAGGTGGAGAAGAGAATGGGGTGAGGATAGAAGGAAGGGGGAGGGAAAAAGGACAAAGGACAGAGATAGAGGGATATTAAGAAAGGTATGGGAAGGAGGAGAGGGATAAAGAGGGTGGGGGAGGGAGGAGAGGGAGAAGGAGGGGGAGGGAGGGAGCATTAGGCAAGGGGGGAGGGGGAATAACGGGGGGGGGGGGGGGCGACACTGATAAATCCAACTGAATATTCAGCGCCAAAATGTTTACCGAACTGGTTGGCCTCGTGGACTATTTGGCATTTTCGAGTTTTTTTTCGTGTTTTTTTTTCTCTCTCTCTCTCTATTTATCTATTTATCTATTTATCTATCTACTATCTATCTATCTATCTATCTATCTCTCATTCTCTCTCTCTCTCTCTCTCTCTCTTTCTCATAGAGAGAGAGTGAGAGAGAGAGATAGAGATAGATAGGTAGGTAGACAGATAGATATATAGACAGATAAATATAGTGGCAGAGAGAGATATAGACAAAGAGATAAATAGAGAGATACTGGTGTGTATATATGTGTGTGTGCATATATGTATATATATATATATATATATATATATATATATACATAAGTATATGTGTATGTATGTGTATATGTGTGTATATATATATATATATATATATATATATATATATATATATATATAAGGAGAGATAGAGAGAGAGAGAAAGAAAGATAGATAAATAGATAAATGGGAAGATACTTATGTGTATATATGTGTGAGCGTGTGTGTGTGTGTGTGTTTGTATGTGTGTGTGTGTGTGTGTGTGTGTGTGTGTGTTTGTATGTGTGTGTAGGTGTGTGTGTGTGTGTGTGTGTGTGTGTGTGTGTGTGTGTGTGTGTGTGTGTGTATACATATATGTAAATATATATATATATATATATATATATATATATATATATATATATAACGACGAAGTAAGGTCATTCAACCCCATTGGCCAGCACTCAAGTTGAAATTAGGCAATTTTCTAATTAACAGAGCTTCTGGTATTTTTCTCTCATAAGAATTCGTTGATTTGTGAATTAATTTAGCGTACTTCCAGTTCAGATGATGACCTTCATCCCGTCAACAAATGAAACACGCATTTGATTCTCTGGCGTACCGAACATCACGTTTATGTTCATTATTATTTTTCGAAATAATAATGTAAGACTCTGGACTATATTTACAAAGAAAAGCGTAAATACTTGGAGTATCAAGAACACCGTTGGCGGCATTCTGCTTCTCCAATGTATTACGCAAAGTTTCGGATACGTAAAAATGATGCCAATTGCAAAGCCTTTGAACATATGGCATTTTTCACTGAGGGACGGGTTGTGCGGAATAATTAATAGACTACTGGCTCTTTCCTGTTGAGTATTACGGGAATGAGTATAGAATTTCCATCTCGCAGATAAATGTGCTTGATTTAAGAAAAAAACAAGGATATCCTAATTTGGGAAACGTTTCAGAAATGACGTCGAGTTCCCGATCAATGAATTCACATCACAAATCCTATATGCCCTGAGAAACATAGACGAGACTACTGACTTTTTAACATAAAACAGTTGATTCGAGAAAAAAAAAAATGAAGGTAATTAGCGGTGTGAGTTGGTTTACGGTAAACAAATTGTTTGTTAAGTCTTTGGGGAAAAAAAAAAATCGAAATCCGAACGGTTCACTCGCCACATAGAAAAAAATATCATCAACATAACGAAAGAAATCGTGCCGGGAGGGAGAATAGACGGAAGGAGTTCAGATTCAAACATCTCCGTTTATGAATTCGCAAGACACCCTTAATCTGTTCATAAACTTCGTCGTCAAAAATAATGACATTATTCGTGACAAACAAATGAAATCAGTAAAGCATATGACCGGACTAGTGA
>NC_061850.1:26644201-26646701 GCF_019202785.1 Penaeus chinensis | reverse complement strand
GTACATATACGAGTGTGAATGTATGTATGAATAAAGAAAACACAATCTTATACACAAACACATCCACACACACACACCTACATACAGTCAAGCACACAAACGGACGGACAAGGAAAGCAAACGAATTTTGTATGCAAGCCATTAAGGATATTATAACTTAAGGCTGTACTTCCAAGATCTACTGCGTTCTTGCATGCATCAGCACATGCAAAGAGGACGCAGCAGTCTGGATCTACCGTCAATCGATAGCAATTAATCAGCTTATGTTATTGATTGAAGGAAACTTATTCGCGTGGTAGAATGATCATCGAATCGTATGTAATTATTTAAATTTTTGTCTGTTCTTTCATGAGGGGAGGGGAAAAAAGGAAAATGAATGCAAAATTCGGAAATGTCGTGCAATTTATGATATCATAATTAACTCCCTTGTAACTTCCTTTCTCTATATTTGTTCTTGTTGTAAATCTTTTTTTATTTTCGTTATAGTTTTTGTGTAGTCTTTTATTATTTTTATGTAGTACATTCTTGCTTTTCATTTATGTTCCTTAATATGCATGTCGATAACATTATATAAAGAGGGATATGTACATATGCATATGTATGTATATATATGTATATATATATTTAGATATATACATATACGTATATAATATATATACATATATACATATATATAGATAGATAGATATAGACATTTCTTCACATACGAACTGCATAAACTCAGTAATCCATCAATCATATAGTCACTAACATAATACGGGAGACGAAAGAGAAACACGAAATTTGCAGAAATGTATTGTATTGTATTGATATACTGTCTCGATTATTTTCCCGTAGTGAATGTTCCCACATCAAATTTGTTCTTAGTTAATCAAGTATCAAAGTTTAAGTCAGATCTCTAATACGCATGTGAAATGGTAGCATCCAGGATTAAATTTAATTCACCTCCGGACTAGCCTTTACTTTTGAGCTCAAATTTTAATCTTGCACATGCGCCGAACGAGCTATTTAATCCCACCAATCATGTATTGATACGGTCATGAACTCCATAGGAAAAATGGAGCTGAGTTGCCATTAATATTTATGCTAAGCAATAAAGAAACAAATTTGAGATTTTCATATCAAAGATCTATGTGAAGATTTATCAATATATATTATCATAAGTTGTGGCATATTTAAACTGCAGATATAACTCTCAACATTGAAAAGAAAAACGAAAAGAAAATCCCACAGAGAATTCCAGAGTTTACAGACACAGAAAGGCAATGTTATTTCCAGCTTAGGAAAAACATTCCCAACTTATGCAATATATTATTCGAGAAAAAAGGAAAGCTTTTAGTGACATCACGATTAGGTTTCAAATCCAAAGTAAAAAATCAAAACTGCGGGAGATTTGTTATTGACATATATATTATATTCATGATTTAGCTATGTATATTTCTTATATATTTATTCATTTGCTTATAGCCATAAATTCCTAGGGCAAATGTATAACAGTAAGTAAATAGATGCGGGGATGGTTAAACAATAGATAGCTAAATTAATGAATTAATTAATAAAGAAAGCAAGAAATAAGGAATGAAAAAAGATAGAAAGAAGGAAAGCCGGAAAGATAGAAAGAGAGAAAGAAGGAAAGAAAAAATGAACGAAAGAAAGAAAGAAAGAACGAGCGAAAGAGAGAAAGAGAGAACGAACGAAAGAAAGAAATAATGAAATAAAGAAAGAAAACTGAAGGAAAGAAAGAAAGAAAACTACAATACGCAGAATACTTTGTTCAATATCAGAACATACATATCTATTCAAGAACAAAGCAAATCACTGGTTTAAATATCCCTCAAAAAGTGACAAATAAAATCAGTGCTTTCAATAAACCTATAACTACTACTCTGACCTCATTGGATCGGACACCAAATCTTCTGCAACAATTTTCCTCTCGTATTCTCAAGGTTGTCAGTGTTACAACTATTCTCATGATGCTGTCAGTGTTATTGTCATGTCTTGTTATCGTACCCTTTGATATGTATATTTTTTTTTTTTTACCCCCAACAAATAATGGTTTTCAAAGTGTATCTTCTGTGTGTGTGTGTGTGTGTGTGTGTGTGTGTGTGTGTGTGTGTGTGTGTGAGAGATAGAGAGAGGCAAAGCTATTTCTTTTTCTCTCTGTCTGTCAACAGCTCTTCGTAATATATCTGTTTTCTAAGGTAACATGTGCACAAGTTCAGATTAAGTTCTGTTGTAGTATGGGATATTTATAGATGGGTCAAAATATAAAACATATTCAAAGTTACTGACCTTTTTTGAATCAAAGAATAGTCCTTTTCACCACAATCATAGGCCATAGTCCATTGACTATGGCCTATGATCATCACGTTCTAACTCAGAATTCAGTCACTTTCTAAGTCAGAATTCAGTGACATTCTAAGGCAGAATTCATTGACATTCTAAGTAATAATTCAGTCATTCTCTAAGTCATAATTCAATTACATTCTAAGTCAGAATT
>NC_061850.1:26624201-26626701 GCF_019202785.1 Penaeus chinensis | reverse complement strand
CAATTTATAATCGCAATGATTTTCGAAAATGGATTGTTTCGTATGACTATATTATCAGAATAAATCGTCTGGTATGAATATTCAGATTTATATGAATTTATATGAGGATGATGATACATGTAGATACATATGGGTACATACAAAAGAATTGCAGATATCAGAATACCTGTTTAAATCCTTTTTTTTTTTTAACATTATTTTGAACATTTGAACATTTGAGCACCTGGAATAGTCTTTTGGACATTCATGTGAACACTGGAACACTAATTGAACACTAATGTGAACAATCGTAGTACTGCTTTTGAACATTCCTTTGAACATATTCCCATGAACATCCGGAATACTCTTTTGAACACATTTTAAAACATCTATAACAGAAATATTATCTTCAGAACGTTCCATTGAACAGCTTGAAACTCCTTTAAATATTATTTTGAACACCTAGAGCACTTGAGAACATTCCCATGAACACCTAGAACACTCAGAGATGAACACTCCTTCGAACATCCTTTTGAACTCCCTGGAACACCCCTCAGAACATTCCCTGAATATCTTGAACACTCCTTTGAACATCTTGAAAACTTCCTAAAATACTTCCTTTGAACATCTATTACACTCTCTAGAACACTCCCTTAACTAAAACCCCTCGAATATCTTGAACACCTTGAACACCTTGAACATTTTGAACCCTCCCTCGAATATCTTGAACACCTTGAACATTGTGAACCCTCCCTCGAATATCTTGAACACCTTGAACATTTTGAACCCTCCCTCGAATATCTTGAACACCTTAAACATTTTAAACCCTCCCTCGAATATCTTGAACACCTTGAACATTTTGAACCCTCCCTCGAATATCATATACACCTTAAGCATTTTGAACCCTCCCTCGAATATCTTGAACACCTTGAACACCTTGAACATTTTGAACCCTCCCTCGAATATCATGAACACCTTGAACATTTTGAACCCTCCCTCGAATATATTGAACACCTTGAACATTTTGAACACTCCCTTGAATATCTTGAACACCTTGAACATTTTGAACCCTCCCTCGAATATCTTGAACACCTTAAATATTTTGAACCCTCCCTCGAATATCTTGAACACCTTAAACATTTTGAACCCTCCCTCGAATATCTTGAACACCTTGAACACCTTGAACATTTTGAACCCTCCCTCGAATATCATGAACACCTTGAACATTTTGAACCCTACCTCGAATATCTTGAACACCTTGATCTTTTTGAACACTCCCTCGAATATCTTGAACACCTTAAACATTTTGAACCCTCCCTCGAATATCTTGAACACCTTGAACACCTTAAACCCTCCCTCGAATATCATGAACACCCTGAACACACCCTTGAACCCTTCCATGAACACCCTGAACCCTCCTTTGAACCCTCCTTTGAACCCCCTGAACACCCGTCCCTGAAGTGACCCTCGGGGCGAAGGGCGACGTCCTCAGCTTTAACCACCTGAGCCTTGAATGTTTCATGGAGGCTTCGCAGCTCGACCGGAAACATCGACGTTCTGAGCTGTCGACTATTGATGGCGGCGGATCGAAATGCAGTCGAGTGGATTGTGTGGTTGTCTGTTGTGTAGATGTGCGTGTGTGTGTAGATCGATTGATAGGTATATGTGGGTCTATGTATGTGTATATTTATATGTGTATATATGTACTCATGTATGTATATATATATATATATATATATATATATATATATATACATATATATAATTATATATGTGTGTGTGTGTGTGTGTGTGTGTGTGTGTGTGCGTGTGTGTGTGTGTGTGTGTGTGTGTGTGTGTGCGTGCGTGCGTGTGTGTGTGTGTGTGTGTGTATACGCTTCAGTACATAACAAACACACAGATGGCCATTTATGTAACCCTGTAGATTTAAAAGGATTACGTACCCCTGGTAGATGATTAATTTACATGATACCGTTAAGGATAATGAAATTAAAATATCATTGACTATAAACTGAAATCGTCATCAACTTCCAATTAATCATTTGGTTATAATTTTATCATTTTAGAGTGACAATAATAACCGTCGCAATATTATTGGCGATAATACTATTTAATATAAGCAGAAGTCAGTACATGCTTTCATAAATAACTTTCATAATGGTATCACTGAAAATGATGATAATGATAACAATAGAAGATGTGATGATGGTAAAGAAAATTGATATGATTAATAAAATAGTTTTGATTAATAATATGATAATGCCATTGGTCTTAACATATGCCTTGATGATTTCTCGGGGCAATTATGATAACGTTCAGAAGTTGTAATAATAAGGACAGCAAGAAGGAGTAGGAGGAGGCAGGAGAGGAAGAGGTAAGGGAAAGAAGAAGACGAAGATGAGGGGGAGGATAAATATAAGGAGAGGGGGAAAGAGGGAGGAAGGAAACGAAAAGAGGAGAAAGAGGGAGGATGGAAACGAAGAGAGGGAGAAAGGGGGAGGAAGAAAACGGAGAGTGGGAG
>NC_061850.1:26609201-26614201 GCF_019202785.1 Penaeus chinensis | reverse complement strand
CTCGGCGTTAATATGTAAATATATATATATATATATATATATATATATATGTATATATATATATATGTATACTACATGTACATTCATACATGTGTGTGTTTGTGTGTGTGTGTGTGTGTGTGTGTGTTTGTGTGTGTGCAATCAGGGGTAGGGTAATTGTTTGCCCCCTACAAGGTCTGGCTGACCCCCCCTCCCTCCCCCGGCGCATGGGTTAATAGGATATCATCTTCATCAACAGATTAAATACAGGAAGTTGAAGAAGTGATTAAAGGATGACAAGATTTAGAACGAACTTTAATACCGAAACAAAAAAAAAAAATAATGGATGAAATATCGGGATGAAAATATGCTTAAATTGGGAAATAGAAAAAAAAATATATGTAGTAGAGAAGAGTTAAGTATCGAAAGCAGAACGAAATGAACTTCAGAGAAAATTTGATTGAAGAAGCATTAAGGAAATGAAGTAATCTCATAAAGGTGCCGCAAAATAAAAAAAAATAAAAAAAAGGAAAAAAGGAGTAAATGATATTAAAAGATAAATATGGCGAGGCTATAAAATGCCAAAAAAGGAAGGGTACACAACAGCTGAAGAATCTGACAAAGAATTATACTCTTTAATTATCTTCAAGATACACTAAAGAGGAAAGCGAACGTGGCATATCAGGCTTTAAGTATAAAGGCGTTGAAAAAAAAACAATAATATAACCATTTGTCTTAACCACGCTTATAAAAGGAACACACGAATAATTTCCAAATTATAAAACCTTACCCATTACAATATATATATATATATATATATATATATATGTTAACTGTTCTCTATATAATCTTACGCATCGATTTACTTGAATTCCAGATGAAAGCCAACTAAGCGAGCGGGCAGGGTTCAGAAGTGAATATTCAACCGTGGATCATCTGCATACCACGATCCGGCTTATTGAGAAAACCGACCAAGTTAATATAGTATGATACCGAGCTATTCTAGGGCACGAAAAGGCCTTTGACTCTGTAGTACAAGAAGTGTTCCACTGTGCGAGTATGGGGTAGTATATATAATTCTTCTAAAAACAAATTCTAAAAGGTGAAACACTGGAAATAAAGTTATATAACGAGAGTGGGCTACGGAGATACAGTATTACAAAAAAGGTTACGTCATATCTCAAAATTATGTTTAGGAGGATCAGCTGGGAGGCAAATTGAGTCGATGTAATTTAACCCATTCAAACATTTGCAAATTTTAAAGTTAGATAACTTGATGACTCAGCAAAACATGCTCAAATAACCGTAACAGGGAGATCTTGAAAGGGGAAACTGAAAGATCAACGGTAATATATCAACTGATATGCCATTTGCAATTGGAAATGAGATTCTTGATGATTTTGATTTTACATAATGCATAATCTATAAACGTTACACATAGATTGCACAAAAAATGTAATTAGTAGTAGCACTGTTAAACAACAAGCATCAAGGGCGCAGATATGTATCCGAGATACATACACAAATTACAAAATAACGGTAGAAGGAAACAGCCATTGCAAGACAGCTATTGATGAATTGAAATAAAGAATCTACTTTAATGCCTTACAAAAAAAGGGATAAACAATGATTAACAGAGAAGATATTAATAGTAGACGTTAGAGAAGATAACTAGACCGAAGTTGCGGAGATAGGATTAAACAAGATGACCACTGTGTTAAGTCAGGGAAAAGGTTTGGGGGCCTTTATATAGTGAGATATATTAAAGAGAGAGAGAGAAAGAGAGGGAGAGAGAGGGAGGGAAGGAGAGAAAGGGGGAGGGAGACAGAGAGACAGAGAGAAAGAGTGGGAGAGAGCGAGAGAGAGAGAGAGAGGGGGGGAGGAGAAAGAGACAGAGACAGAGAGAGAAGGGGTGGGGGGGGAGACACAGTCACGTAGTTATCATATATACAGATAAACAAATAAACCAACAAACATTTTATAGATACAGCCATATAGTGAATCATATAGAGGAATTTTGCTGATCAGATATAGACAGCGTAGAAATACGTGTACACGTGTATTGTACAGCAAAATCTACCTTCGTTTTATCATTTTCTCTTTCTATCTTTCTTTTTTTTTCTCTTCTTTTTCATTCTTTTTTCTTTTCTTTTTTCTTTTTTGGGCTGGTAAATGGGTTATACTCGCCCCTTGCTTGTACACTGCCACAGCACGAGGGCCAACCAGCGCGGATGTAGAAACTCACTTGAAAACATCTGTGTCGACCAGTGAACACGTGTGTATGTTTTTAACGATGATAAACTTTCCCGGAGAGAAAAAAGGAAGGTTCATCTATGCATGTGTGCACGGTTGCATGTATTTGCCTCTTTCTGAGTGAGTTTGTTTGTATATATATGTGTGTGTGTGTGTGTGTGCGTGCGTGCGTTCGTGTGTGTGTGTGTGTGTGTGTGTGTGTGTGTGTGTGTGTGTGTGTGTGTGTGTGTGTGTGTGTGTGTGTGTGTGTGTGTGTGTGTGTGCATATATATACATATATATATGCACATCTATATATATATATATATATATATATATATATATATATATATATGAATATATGAATATATGAATATATATATATACAATCATATATACATATACATACATTCCTACATACATATTTTTTATGTATGTATGTGTAATATATATATATATATATATATATATATATACTACACATATATATATGTATGTATGTATATGTGTAATATATATATATATGAACACGACAAAAACATAAAGAAAACATGCAAAGCCGTATTCATATGTGCAGTAACTGAAATGTAAAGGTTCGTATTGCATCATAAATTTATTTTTCCAGCATGCAAAATGAGGGCTCATATAAACCGTTCGTGCAGCGGGCGTTGTGAACTCTCGACTTCGGGCAAAATTGGATGTATATTTTTAGTAGATTGTGTGTGTGTGTGTGAATTCCAAACAAATAACAGTAATCAGTATTGTTTTGTAAACAGCACATATTTCTTTTTCTTGTTCTCTCTCTCTCTTTCTCTCTCTCTCTCTCTCTTTCTCACACACACACACACACACACACACACACACACACACACACACACACACACACACACACACACACACGCACGCACGCACGCACGCACGCACGAACGCACGCACGCACACACCATTTAGATATGTGTGTCTATATATTTACATATGTATAGTAAGTTTATACACAAACGTGCGTGCGTATGTGTGTGACGTTTATCCACCCATTAAAACACATCCGCCCATCCGTCATTGAATCACTTTCTCCGCCTTTATTCCCCCCAAGTCAACCCGCCAGCCAATTACGCGCCGTCTTTCTCACCCCCGGGATCACCGGGCCAATCACGCACCTTCGTTCTCAACCCAGGATTACGGAGCCAATCACGCGCCTTCTTTCTCGGCCCGGGATCACCGAGCTAATCACGCGCCTTCCTTCTCACCCCAGGATCGCCGAGCCAATCACGCGCCTTCTTTCTCACCCCAGGATCACCGAGCCAATCACGCGCCTTCTTTCTCACCCTAGGATCATCGAGCCAATCACGCGCCTTCCTTCTCACCCCAGGATTATCCAGCCAATCACAAGGCTTTTCTCACAGGCTAATTAACCTTGCTCCTTCACACCGCCGTTAATATTGTTCGGTTGTTAATCGGGTCACTTTAAAGATCAGGTAAGGTCAGATGAGGTGAGCGGGACCGCGAGCGAGATGTGCCTTATTGACCTTTGACTTAAAGGTGACGAATCGAGAGAGGTTTTGTTTTAATGATGAGAATGAGGGCGGGGAAGCAGGTAGGTATGCGTGCGTATGTTCGTGTGTATGTGTATATGTCTGTGCGTGTTGTTCGTATGTTTGTATAATATATGCAAGTTTGTGTGAGTATATGTATGTCATAATAGGGAATTTGGCGAAATAATCATTACGTTTAAGAGATATATATGATGTACGTTCATATATTTAACCACTAATATCCATTTCACTCCTACACAAACGACACCACAGTAACTAAAAGTAAGAAAGAACTCAACAAAAACAGCAGAAAAAAGGTTCCAAAAATTTGCAACTGTTCGGATTTGAATATTCATGACGGACTTCGAGAGAAGATGCTGCCGACAGTCCTGTTTACGCCCAACGCAGTCGCTCTGTAAATGATATTTACATCTCATTTACACTTTCAATATAGCCTTAAAAAAATAGTAATGTCATTTCCGTGGCAGTCGTTTTCAACAACAGAGGGGAAAATACATTTAAATTTCTGTTCACACGCGCCAATAAGAAATGAGACAGATGCCACTTTCTACCTCTTATTTTTTCTTCTTTAACAAGAACAGAATTTACATATCATTTAAAAGGAAGAAAGTTAGAAAAAAAAACACGGAGGAGACATGGAAATGTATTGCTCACACAGTTAATAAGTACTAACGTAATTACAATCTAAGTGAGTTTCCCTACGATTTAACACGAGAGAAAATGAGAGAGTATGTTGGCTGTTTTTTTTTTTTTTTTTTTTTTTTTTTTTTATCAAACTAGAGCAGGGGTGGGCAAACTGCGGCCCGCTACGAGATTCTGTGCGGCCCGCGGAAGCCTCCAGCAAATTTGAAAATTCAATATATCTTTGTTAAAGTCAACATGTTTGTGCGTGAACCAAGGCTGACTTTTCTAGTGTCATAGAAACATACTCCCCATTTTCCGATGGTTATATACTGTCGGCGCATGATATTGCGCGTG
This sequence comes from Penaeus chinensis, assembly GCF_019202785.1. Lineage (NCBI taxonomy): Eukaryota > Metazoa > Arthropoda > Malacostraca > Decapoda > Penaeidae > Penaeus > Penaeus chinensis. Next base: position 26,609,459 of record NC_061850.1, on the reverse strand, counting down.
CGCTGTTACTGTTGATAGTTTTTTGCACAACAACACGATCTTTCCAACCCTACGAACAATGCCTCCTATAACTTAAAATTGAGAATAAAGCGACGTGTTTACTCTGCCAGGAGACAATTGCTGTGTTAAAGTTGTACAATTTGAAGCAGCACTATCAAACAAAACACATGGATTTGATCGAAAATGCATTATCCTGGGATAGATTGAAAAGTATAACAACAGATAGTGGAAAAATATGTGGACGTTTTTAAACTCCTG
>NC_061850.1:26606488-26609101 GCF_019202785.1 Penaeus chinensis | reverse complement strand
GTGGAATCTTCTTTCTATTTTTGTTATACGTGTTTATTCTTTAAGACAGTCACTCGTACAGTATCGTTACATACATACATACATACATACATACATACATACATACATACATACATACATACATACATACAATACATACAATACGTACATATATATATACATATTTAGATAGATAGATAGAAACAAATAGACATAGATAGATAGACAGAGATAGATAGACAGATAAAGAGAGAGACAGCCAGACAGACAAACAGAAAGAAAGACAGACAGACAGACAGACAGACAGGCAAAAGACAAAAAGACAAAAAGACAGACAGACAAACAGACAGACAGACAGACAGATAGACACACAGACAGACATACAATCAGACAGACAGAAAGACAATTAGACAGACAGAAAGACAGATAGGCAATCAGACAAACAGACAGACAGACAATCAGACAGACAGACAGACAATCAGACAGACAGAGAGACAATCAGACAGACAGAAAGACAGACAGACAGACAGACAGACAATCAGACAGACAGAAAGACAGACAGACAGATAGGCAATCAGACAAACAGACAGACAAACAATCAGACAGGCAGACAGTCATGATGACCAGGTATTTGTCAGTATTGCCATTCACTTGTTTTTTTGTTTTTGTTTTATTTCACAACGGACAGTGATCTTGTTCTAAGCTTCACACTGTCATTCCCTCGACTAATTATCCTTGGTCCCTGGAAATGGCAGGTTTGTGTCGTGGGATATGCATAATGGAATGATCATTTGATATGTGCATGCCTGTCGCCGTTATGTGTCCTGTGTATGGAAACGTAATATGTAATGCAGAAGCCACTTGTTCTTTATTCGTGGATTTTGATATATATGTCTCTGGTTTCATATTGAACAAAGGCTACAGATGATACCATCAATAGGTCTGTAATGAACGTAACTCAATGCTTTTTTTTCTATTTCTCTTTGTTATACTTTGTTTTTCTTTTTTGTATATCTTTGTATATATGTATGTATGTATATGTATGTATGTATGTGTGTATGTGTGTGTGTGTGTGTGTGTGTGTATGTGTGTGTGTGTGTGTGTGTGTGTGTGTGTCTGTGTATGGAAGTTTCATGACTTCATCTTTAAGACGCGAAAGCTCATTCTCCTTCGACATGACCTTCGAGAAATGACATCCTGTGCACGATGAAAGATGTCCGGCCGCTGTCCCCCTCGAGGTCAGAGTGCGGAGAGAAAAAAGGATACGAAATCTGGATGCATTTTATCCTCGTGTTGAATCACCTGATGAGGATTCTAGTCTTCGAAACAATACGATTTTGTTTTTGTTTTTTGTTTTGTTGGCATTATCTTTATAACCATTACTGTTGTTTTTTTATATTATTATCTCTATGTTAATCGATTTTTTTTTATTCTATTCCATTTTTTTTATTATAGTTTCTAATTTCATTTTGCACGTTATATTGCGTTTGTGTGCGCGAGGATTGCAGGATAAATATGTAATGTTATGTCACTTTTATCGTATTTCACTTTTTTTCATCCTTTGACGCAATGAACGCTGATCTTCACTCTTATTCATTATATTTTCTTTTGATTTCACTCTACACACATTATTGTGTTTGTGTTCGTAAGGATTATAGTGCAAATACTCCTCCTTGTTCAATGCCTAGAGCTCTAGGATATGACTTAAAGAACTTTTTCTTTCTACTGAGGATTTAGGACAAAGTGCGCCGAGAAGCTAGCATAAGATTTTGGACAGCATTATGAAGTCTTGGAGGCAAGAGGCAGCTCGGATTAATTTTGTAGTTTTCTGTGTGTGTGTGTGTGTGTGTGTGTGCGTGTGTGTGTGTGCGTGTGTGTGTGTCAGTATGTGTGTGTGTTTGTTTGTGTATGTGCATATGTCTATGTTTGGTTGTATGTATATCTGTCTGTGTATATATGCAAATGCATCCTATCTTCTTGGTTCTGAAAAAAACAAACATCAATAATAACAAAACCGAACAAGAACAGTATCTGAACAAATGCAAAATTAATAACAACAATAACCATTCTCACTCTCATTACAGGACAAGACAATATCCGACCTCACTCACCCACGCAAAATCATTACAAATATCTTACCAGTAATTACAGCCAGATCTGTATCACGTTACATCTGTCAGCCTGAATTAATCATTATCTACTGAGTCTCGCTGATGAGAAACGCTAGTGAATATGTTATAGTTAATGAATACGAGAGGGGATTCCCATACGGATGATAAGCGAACTCCATTGGATATGAGCGTGTCATGTGGATGTAATATGGATGGATGCATGATAGTGGATAGAAGTGGGTAAGAGGAGGGAGGAAGAACGTTGTTTTTGCTTCGATTTGTAATTGATGGGAAGATTTTAAGATATATTGGAGATTAGGTGACGTTGTTATAAGAATTATGAGAATTCACTTTTTTTTTTTTGCACGCTTGATGTTAGTATAGATGTTAGTAGCGTGAATACTTTAGAAATATATTATGGTATTTATCTATGATAATTATGCTAGCGCTTTTCGTGAGCCTCTTTTGCCAATATGTAGTAGAGATAGGATTTTTTTCTGAAAAAAAAATATGGTTGTTAGTC
>NC_061850.1:26576488-26578988 GCF_019202785.1 Penaeus chinensis | reverse complement strand
TCATAAAATAAATTATAGGATATCAAAGAAGTTATTTCATTTCATACCTGCGAAAAGATTTATTAACTGGATATCATCCTTTTAAAATGGGTATTGAATATCTGTCTCTGCCATTGTAAAAAAAATCCTCGCCGAGTCTCACCTAGGTCTTCTTGGAACAGTGTAGAGCTTAACAAAAAAAAAAATAGATAAAAACACTAATAAAAAACAAATAAAAATTACAAATGACAAATAAAAAAAATAAAAATTACAAATAACAAATAAAAACAAATAAAAAATACAAATAACAAATAAAAACAAAAAAATACAAATAACAAATAAAAAAAAAAAATTACAAATAACAAATAAAAACAAATAAAAATTACAAATAGCAAATAAAAACAAATAAAAATTACAAATAACAAATAAAAATAAAACAAACAAAAAATAATGATAAAATGAAAATAAAAACAAATAAAAACAAACACATTAAAAAAGCACCGCATTAACAAATATTAAGAAGTTTAAGCAGATCCACTGTTTCTAAGACTCACTGACTTATTCATTTATTTATCATCTATTTATTATTTTGATTATTTTAATGATTATTTTAAAATCCTAATCAAATTCCAACAGATATTTTTTTTTTTTTTTTTTTTTTTTTTTTTGCATTTTTCAAAAGTAGGGACACCAGAAAAATCCAACTTTTCAAATATTTATTTCTTTTCATAGCAGTTGCTGATTCCATTGCAAGTCGAGTAGAAGCAATATTTTACAGAGAAACAACATCAGCATAAGTATAATTCAGGATTATTTGATATTTAATTCAAATGATATTCCTTTCTGTAAACATTATGGAAGCCACTGGGGCCGAATATCCCACATATGCAACACTACAGTGTTTGGTTCAAAAGATATTATCGTATAATCGCAGTCGTAAATCTTATGGGTGTAATTGTTTACCACTGTTATGGTGTGCTTGTGTGTGTGTGTGTGTGTGTGTGTGTGTGTGTGTGTGTGTGTGTGTGTGTGTGTGTGTGAGCATGTGTTCGTAAGTGTGTGTGTGTGTGTGTTTGTGTGTGTGTGTGTGTGTGTGAGCATGTGTTCGTAAGTGTGTGTGTGTGTGTGTTTGTGTGTGTGTGTGTGTGTGTGTGTGTGTGTGTGTGTGTGTGAGCATGTGTTCGTAAGTGTGTGTGTGTGTGTGTGTGTGTGTGTGTGAGCATGTGTTCGTAAGTGTGTGTGTGTGTGTGTTTGTGTGTGTGTGTGTATGTGTGTGAGCATGTGTTCGTAAGTGTGTGTGTGTGTGTGTTTGTGTGTGTGTGTGTGTGTGTGTGTGTGTGTGTGTGTGTGTGTGTTAATGTGTATAGACGTATAATGATGATTATTATTGTTGCCATTTTTGTGATTACTATCTTTATCTTATATTATCATCATCATTTTAGTGTTACCATCATTATCATTGTTACTATTATTACCCAATTTACTAATATCTATACTATCATTACCGATATCACTGCTATTATTCCTACTATCATAGTAGTTATTATCTTTATAATTATGATTACTAGCATTACTATTGTTTTTGTTTTATTATTCTCATTATCATTATTATTATTGTTATTATTATTACCATCATCATCATTAGTGTTGTTGTTGTTAAGTAGTGATACATATCATTATTATTTCTGTTATCATTATTATTGTTATTATTATTATTATTATTATTATTATTATCATCATCATCATCATCATCATCATTATCATTATTATTATCATCATCACCATCATCATGATCTATGATAGTAGCAGTAGTAGTATTTTCATTATCAATACCATTCATATTGTTATTATTGTCGTTTTTTTTTTTTTTTTTTTGTTATATTTGTTATAGCTTCCAGCTCTTGCTTTAGAAGATGCAGAAATGATTTTGTAAGCAAATGTATTGATATAAATTAATATGATGAAATCGTATTTACTAATTCATACATACAATCAGTTTTACTTAGCAATTACTGCGCCATTGAATTTAATGTTTTGTTTTGCTATATTTACGTAGTATAAGATTGTATTCTTCAGTTGCTTTGTTCATGCATTCGTATTTAATATGTGTAATTCCACTGATTATACGAATTGCGTTTGTCAAATGTTATGCCCTTGACACACTATAAACACAGCGTATAGTATAATTCGCCAGCATTAGGTATCATAACCAACACACTTTAATTTTATCTTTCTCTGTTTTGCCGATTAATTATTTCTTTGTAACACATTGCTATTGATTATCGGTAAAGTAGCAAATAATCAAGACACAATAGTATAAACATTACTTCTGAAAACGATGTAGTGTACTTCTCGACGCAAAAGATAAATAATGAAAAAATGTATTTATATATGTTTATATGTATGTATACATATGTGTGTGTATATATGTGTATAAATATATATATATATATATATATATACATATATGATTATACACACACGCACACACACACACACATATTTATATATATATATATAT
>NC_061850.1:26529340-26534340 GCF_019202785.1 Penaeus chinensis | reverse complement strand
AGGGGAGAAAGAGAAGGAAAAGAGAGAGAGGGAAAGGAGAAAGAGAAGGAGAGAGAGGGGGGTAAGGGAGAAAGAGAAGGAGAGAGATAGAAAGAGAGAGAGAGAGAGAGAGAAGGGGGAAGGGAGGGAGTCACAGTGTAAGAGTGAAAAAAAAAGAGAGAGAGGGCGAAAGTGAGAAAGTGAGTGAGAGAGAGCGAAAGAAAAAGAGACGTAGAGAGAGGGGGGGGAGTGAGTGAGTGATTGAGCAAGTGAATGAGAGAGAGAGATAAAGAGAGAGAGAGAGAGAGAGAGAGAGAGAGAGAGAGAGAGAGAGAGAGAGAGAGAGAGAGAGAGTAGAAAGAAAAAGAGAGAGAGAAAGAGAGACAAAGAGAAATAGAGAGAAATACTGACAAGCCAAAGAGACAGGCAGACAGACAGAGAAAGAAACAAAGAAAAGAAGACATACAGAGTCTCCACCAAAACCGAATCCCTCGAACATTCCTCATCCAAATGGCGTCCACAAGAGACAAAATCCGAGTTTGAATCCCACAAGGAGCAGAGCGTCCGATTCCACAGGATTGTATAGATTCCATCCTTCACGGAGGGAGATGAGTGGGAGATGATCTGTTGAGAGGGAGATGCAGAGAGAGAGAGAGAGAAAGGGGAGGGGAAGGGAGGAGGAAGAGATAATTTATGGAAAATGAGGAGAGAGGAGGAAAAAGAGGGATAAGAAGGAGGAAGAGATGATTTATGGAAAATGAGGAGAGAGGAGGAAGAAGAGGGATAAGAAGGAGGAAGAGATGGTTTATGGAAAAGGAGGAGAGAGGAGGAAAAAGAGGGATAAGAAGGAGGAAGAGATGATTTATGGAAAATGAGGAGAGAGGAGGAAGAAGAGGGATAAGAAGGAGGAAGAGATGGTTTATGGAAAAGGAGGAGAGAGGAGGAAAAGAGGGATAAGAAGGAGGAAGAGATGATTTATGGAAAAGGAGGAGAGAGGAGGAAAAAGAGGGATAAGAAGGAGGAAGAGATGATTTATGGAAAATGAGGAGAGAGGAGGAAGAAGAGGGATAAGAAGGAGGAAGAGATGGTTTATGGAAAAGGAGGAGAGAGGAGGAAAAAGAGGATAAGAAGGAGGAAGAGATGATTTATGGAAAAGGAGGAGAGAGGAGGAAGAAGAGGGATAAGAAGGAGGAAGAGATGGTTTATGGAAAAGGAGGAGAGAGGAGGAAAAAGAGGGATAAGAAGGAGGAAGAGATGATTTATGGAAAAGGAGGAGAGAGGAGGAAGAAGAGGGATAAGAAGGAGGAAGAGATGGTTTATGGAAAAGGAGGAGAGAGGAGGAAAAAGAGGGATAAGAAGGAGGAAGAGATGATTTATGGAAAATGAGGAGAGAGGAGGAAGAAGAGGGATAAGAAGGAGGAAGAGATGGTTTATGGAAAAGGAGGAGAGAGGAGGAAAAAGAGGGATAAGAAGGAGGAAGAGATGATTTATGGAAAAGGAGGAGAGAGGAGGAAGAAGAGGGATAAGAAGGAGGAAGAGATGGTTTATGGAAAAGGAGGAGAGAGGAGGAAGAAGAGGGATAAGAAGGAGGAAGAGATGGTTTATGGAAAAGGAGGAGAGAGGAGGAAAAAGAGGGATAAGAAGGAGGAAGAGATGATTTATGGAAAAGGAGGAGAGAGGAGGAAGAAGAGGGATAAGAAGGAGGAAGAGATGATTTATGGAAAAGGAGGAGAGAGGAGGAAAAAGAGGGATAAGAAGGAGGAAGAGATGATTTATGGAAAAGGAGGAGAGAGGAGGAAGAAGAGGGATAAGAAGGAGGAAGAGATGATTTATGGAAAATAAGGAGAAAAACTGAGAGGGAGGAGGAAGGGAGGATACGAAGGAGAAAGAAAAAAATATGGAAAACAAGGAGAGAGGAGGAAGGGAGGACAGGAAAGAGCAAGAGATAATTTATAGACAATGAGGAGAAAAGCAGAGATAGGGAGCGAAAGGAGAGAGAAAGAGATCGCGATAAAGGGAGAGAAAACGGACAGACCAAGAGAAGAGAGGGAGAGAGAAAGATGCTGGGACCAAGTAGGGGAGGAGAGAGATGAGTGGGAAATGAATTAGTTTAGTTGAGGGAGAAATGCCGAGAAACAGAAAGAAGGAGATGAGAAGGAAATGAATAAACACACCTGAGAGAAAGACGCCGAGAGTGGAGAAAAGGAAATGATAAGAAAGATGAGTAACAGATGAAGTACAGGAGATGAGGGGAGATTGATTCCGTGAGATGCTACGGGGGGGGGGGGGAGGAGAGAGAAAGGGCGGGAGGAGAGAGAAGCAGATAGGCCGAGAGACTGACAAACAAAATTAAATATTTGGAGAATTTTGCAATAATATATTCAAAATTCGGATACCAAGGTTGAGAGCAAATAGTCATGTTCCGTTACCTGAGGATTATAATAAACTCACTTTTTTTCATTGTTAATTGATTTCATGGTTAATGAACGAGTGTTGAAATATTAAGGCTATTTGTTTTAAGATTGCATTCGACTGTGCAAATTTACCTGCAGCGGAAATTCATGAATTCTCAAAACAGTTGAAAAAAAAAAAAAAAAAAAAAAAAAACATTTTCTTTCCTCTGCTTTTTCCTTCCCTCTCCTTCCCCTTCTCTTTAAATTGAGCAAAAATTAAGAATCTATTTTCTTTTCTTTTTCTTCCTCCTCTTCCTCTTCTTTTTTCTTAATCTTCTTCGTTTTTTCATTTTTCTTTTTTTTCTGTTGTCTTGTTCGTTGATTTATTTGCGTCTACAAATAAAAGTAATTATATCTTGTTTCCTTCTCGTAAGAAAATGACAAAGATAGATAGATAGATGAAATGACTGAATTATTAGAGAGTAGAGCGAAAAGGGAAAGAATGCTACGAAATAAATAATCAAGAATTCAGAATACTGTAGAATTAGGAATACATGATTACGAATACAAATGAAATACAAAATTATTTTTAAAATATGATACAGAAAATAATCCAATTCATAAATTCCTTATAAATATAACACATAAAACTAGATTATTCGGAACTGAAGAAGACTTACAGAATAAATGTAACTGAAACAATAACAGAGACAATGCAATATCAATGTTAATTATATTAGTGAAAACAAACAGTCGCGTTTCTTACCAAGGGCTTCCTAAACACAAAGGATATTTTTATCGCTAATTAGCTTGATAGTTAATGACTCCTCGGTTAAGTATTAAACTCTTTTATATCAGGTTTCTCCTTTTTGTATGTAAATTTACCTGTATCGTTTATTTTCAGGAACAAACAAGAAAAAAAGAAATGGTAATGAGATTTTTGTTTTAATCTTGAGTTGGTCTGTGTTTCGATGTTTTGTATTTGTTTCTTTGTTTCTCCCTTTTTCTTTATCTTTACATTTCTCTTTCATTTTTACTTTCTCTTTCTTTTGCTCTTGCTTTTTGACTTTCTCTTTCTTACTCTTTCCATTTATTTTTCTATTTTCCTTTCACTTTCACTTTCTCCTTTTTTTCTCTTTCTTTCTTGCTCTTTCCATTTCTCTTTCTCTTTCACTCTCTCTTTTTTTCTCTTACACTTTCACTTTCACTTTCTCCTTCTCTTTCCCTTTCACTTTCTCCTTCTCTTTCCCTTTCACTTTCTCCTTCTCTTTCCCTTTCACTTCCTCTCTCTCTTCTCCTTCTCTCCTCTTCTTTCTCCATCTCTCTCTCTCTCCCTCTCTCTCTCTCTCTCTCTCTCTCTCTCTCTCTCTCTCTCTCTCTCTCTCTCTCTCTCTCTCTCTCTCTTCTTTCATATCAAAGTTGATAATTAATTTCGCAATCATCATTTCCATTCATTCCTTTCTTGTGCAAAGAACTCTCTTCCTATTCTGTTTTATCCTTCATTTTCATCTCATTTTCCGGGATTTCTGACAAAAGAAAAAATACATATTTCTATCAGCAATAATAGTAGAATGCTTTTACATATAATGAATGATAAGAGGATATTCCAATAATGATATCAAAGCGAAATCTACATAGAGAGATAAAAATATAAGAAATTGTTTCATTTAATTACTAACTTTTATTTTTATTTATTTAGTGACTTTTATTCGTAACTAAAACCTTTTTTTTTATTTATATTTTAGTTTTCTTTTTTTCCTGCATAACCCTATCTGTATCAACAATGTTATAAAAATAGATATAATTTTTTAAGAATTGTTTTATTTTGATTTATTGTTGTTACTTTGATCATTCAAAGGTAATGTTTCAGTTAATCTTTCTTTTCCACAGAGGAATAGAGAAAAAAAAGCTTTTGAGATTTTAAAAAATGTATGGAGAGAGAAAAAGATTGATGAATGAGCAAAATTTGTAAAATAATAGGAAATTTTGGATAGAGTTCAAAGAAAGAAAGAAAGAAAGAAAAAAAAACGAAAATATATTCTCACATCCGACTGAATGCGTGTCGTGCACTCTCTTTCTTTTCCTCTCTCTCTCTCTTTCTCTATTTTACTCTCTCTTGCTTTTAGTGCTTCAGTTTTCTGTCTCTTTCTCCCAATCTTTCTCCCTTTCTCGCTTTCTCTCTTCTTTCTTTTACTCTCTCTCTCGATCACTGCCCCTGCCTCCGCCCTCTCTCTATCTATCTATCTATTTATCTATCTATCTATCTATTTATCTATCTATTTATCTATCTATCTTTCTATTTATCTATCTATTTATCTATCTATTTATTTATCTATCTACCTATTTATCTATGTATTTATCTAACTATATATATATCTATCTTTCTCTCTATCTATCTGTCTATCTATCTATCTATCTATCTATCTATCTATTTATCTATTTATCTATTTATCTATGTATTTATCAATCTATCTATCCATCTATCTATGTCATTTTCATTCTCGCTCTTTTTCCCATCCTCTTCCTCCCTCCTTCTTGTCATTTACAAAGTAACCAAAAAAACTAAGAGATAAAACACGAACAAAATTGAATCCTCACAAACTTTCCAAAATTACATTTAAAAAAAAA
>NC_061850.1:26511840-26514340 GCF_019202785.1 Penaeus chinensis | reverse complement strand
TGGAACTTCTCACTCCCCTGAACAAGACACTTGCAGATCTGTTCGAAAGATACATTCTAATCCAGCTCAATAATTTACCCCGGATGCCAAAGCTTACTAATTGTTCTAGGATAATTTCTCTGTTTGCAATGTCAAAAGCTGACTTAAGGTCAAGAAAAACAGTGTGCTTCCCTGGATTAGAGTTTGAGTAGTACTCTGCAAAGCAATGTTGTGTGCTACGTCCCGTTATGAATCCGTACAGTCTGTGAGATAATTTACCTTGCAACCTGTACCTGAGTCTGTTCAAAATTATCCTTTCTAGAACTTTGCATACACATGAGGTTAGTGAGATTGGGCGGTATTTATCAGTGTTTGGTTTCGGTATAGGGATGATTAGACTGCGCGTCCAGAGGCCAGGCAGAATACCTTCTGACAAACTTAGCCTGCACAGGTGCAAAAGGGGATTACCAGGTACCTGAGCTATAAGGCGGAGGACACTATAGGTAATTCCATCTTCACCTGGTGCAGACGCTTTTCCTTTGAACAGTGCATTGTTCAGCTCCCACTCAGTAATCTCAGCAAAGTCTGAAGGGTCTGTCTCAGAACATCCAATCTCAATGGCAAATTTACGTGCAATTTTAGACTGACTAAGGTGGTTCTGAATATTTGTGGGAAGTGAGCTCAATTTGGACGCTCCAGCCCATTGACTAAGGAGCATGTCTGCTTGTGCAAGAGGACTATGGAATTGCGGGGTGTTAGTTCTTTTGCCTGAGAGTCGATTAATTTTTTTCCAGACCTCAGACATTGAGGTGTTATTGTTTATGCTTTGTAGGAACTGTTCAAAGTGTTCTTTTCTAAAAAGAGTTTTTAAATCCCGTAGATTTTTGTTATCCTTAAGAAACTGAATAAGATTGTCAGGTGTATTGTCCTGCTTGTAGATATCACAAAGCTCCTGAACTCGCTTTTGTTCCCTTAATAGTGTAGGGTCACTGACCCACTTAGGTTGTTTTAGGCGTTGTGAATTGTTGCTCTTTAAGGTTTTCTTTGGACAGACCCAGGTGTTGTAGTAATCAGTGACCACTTTCATCATGTCCATGGAGAATTTATCAACACTCGTTACTGTGTAATCGTTATACCAGTCATAAATACGTGATTTAAAGTGGTGCTCAAGGTAAGGAGGAATAGAAATTTTAAGCCTATTTGTTTTTGCAGATGGACTATTATCAACAGCGTATCTCGTTACTATTGCAAAGTGGTCACTGATTAGCTCTGTTGCAAGCATGCTTCTGACGTTTCCATGCACAAGATCCCTTCCTATTACATAATCTAGCCTACCCCCCGCCACGTGAGTTTTCCTGTCTGTATCATATACGGTCATAGATCTATCATTCACAAAATTTCGGAACTCTTCGCCATTTTCATTGCATTGACTGTCTCCAAATGTATAATGCCTAGCATTAAAATCCCCCATGCATATTGTGCCGTGATTCTGAAAGTTGGGCAGTGAATCAGTTTGAAACTTTCTACACCTTGCGTATACATTGTACAGAGAGAAAAACCCAGAGGCTGTTCGAATGTGTAAATGCTGATATTGCACATTATTGTCATCAGACTTCTGCACCAAATTATGCGGTATGGTGTCACTGACATAGGTCAATAGGCCTGTCATCCCCGTGTTCGTATAGGAGTGGTACCCTCTAATTCTAGGGCGGTTTTTATTTTAGTGGCTGATGTGAAGGGCTCTTGTAGACAGATAACGTCAACATTATGGTTATGAATGTAGTAGAGCAAGTCATTAATTCTACGGTTGACACCACGTATATTCCATGAGAGAAACGTAATTATTTTCTTGTCCCCCATCACACCCTATGATTAGCTGATTGGTCAAATTTGTGTTTGATGAAGCCCTTTAGTTTGCAGATTTCTTGTACAGCATTACATATCTGTGCTGCATCTTGTTTATTTACACTGATTCTGCGCGCTTTCCTCATATTGATATCATACGTATAATCCGTACCTGATATCATTTTCTGAGTGATGTCCCATAGTTCGTCCGTTTCCTGCATATTTCCGTCGGCGTTGTTTTCACTGTTACTGTCGTCACCGTTTTTAGATGATTCGTCGATGGTATCTTGAGTAATAACATTATCACAGACCTCATTCGTATTTTCGACATCACTAACATCATCAGAAATCATATTTTCCCTGTCTGCTACCCGATCACTTTTTATTTCCATAATCATTTTTCTCATTTCAGCGAGTTCTTGCCTGAAGAAAGACCAATAATGGCGTGCGGCATCCGTAGACTTTTTGCGGCGCCATATTTTTTAACATTTTTTTTCTTCTTCTTTTTAGAGAAATCAAATGTTAGAAAAAAGAATTATTATTTTCTATGACGAAAGAAGTGATCTTTCGACGTAACAATTAAAAGATGTTGATGAATTTAAACTGATAAAAAATAAAGTGTTTAGTTTTTCGAACATCGAAGAAAGTTATGAAAATTATTAATTAAACGATATTG
>NC_061850.1:26494340-26496840 GCF_019202785.1 Penaeus chinensis | reverse complement strand
TGTATCATGATTCATTTTAGATTATCGAGAACTGTTAAACCAGTGGAGAATGATTCATGCATTGTGGTAGTAGTAATAGTAGTGGTAGTAGTAGTAGTAGAAGTAGTAGTAGTAGTAATAGTAGTTGTAGTAGTAGTAGTAGTGGAAGTAGTAGTAGTAGTAATAGTAGTTGTAGTAGTAGCAGTAGTGGTAATAGTAGTAGTAGTAGTAGTAGAAGTGGTAATAGTAGTAGTAGTAGTAGTGGTAATAGTAGTAGTAGTAGTAGAAGGAGTAGTAGTGGTAGTAGTAGTAGTGGTAGTAGTAGTAGTAGTAGTGGTAATAGTAGTAGCAGTAGAAGTAGTAGTAGTAGTAGTTAGTAGTAGTAGTGGTAGTAATAGTGGTAATAGTAGTAGTAGTAGTAGTGGTAGTAGTAGTAGTAGAGGTAATAGTAGTAGTAGTAGAAGTAGTAGTAGTAGTGGTGGTAGTAATAGTGGTAATAGTAGTAGTAGTAGTAGTGGTAGTAGTAGTAGTAGGTAGTTGTAGTGGTAATAGTAGTAGTAGTGGTAGTAGTAGTAGTGGTAGGTAGCAATAGTAGTAGAAGTAGTAGTAGTGGTAGTAGTAGTAGTAGTAGTAGCAGTAGTGGTAGTAGTAGTAGTAGTAGTAGCAGTAGTAGTAGAAGTAGTAGTAGTGGTAGTAGTAGTAGTGGTAGTAGTAGTAGTGGTAGTAGTAGTAGTAGTAGAAGTAGTAGTAGTGGTAGTAGTAGTAGTAGTAGCAGTAGTAGTAGATGTAGTAGTAGTGGTAGTAGTAGTAGTAGTAGTAGCAGTAGTAGTAGAAGTAGTAGTAGTGGTAGTAGTAGTAGTAGTAATAGTAGTAGTAGAAGTAGTAGTAGTGGTAGTAGTAGTAGTAGTAGCAGTAGTAGTAGATGTAGTAGTAGTGGTAGTAGTAGTAGTGGTAGTAGTAGTAGTAGTAGAAGTAGTAGTAGTAGAAATAGAAGTAGAAGTAGAAGTAGAAGTAGAAGTTGCAGTGGTAGTAGATTAGGTATTAGCAGTACAAGTGGTAGCAGCAGTATATATTTTTATTTTCATTTTCTTCTTAATATGATTTCCCTCTTTCTTTCTTCATCTTCATTTTCATTTCCTTTTTTTCTCTTTCTATCTATTTTTCTTTCTCCTTTTAATCGGGTCTATGTGGAGGGGTGGGGGGTGGGCGGATAAGAGTAAAAAGTAAAAAGAACAAAAAAAAAAAAAAGCAGCAAAAAGGTCAACAAAATGCATAAGATAACATCCCCTTTCTTTTCTTTTTTCTTTTTCTTTCTTTTTTTTTTACGGTCCGAGATTGGTATAATCTTTTTCTACCTGTTTCGCTCTTTCTTTTTGTCATTAAATAGACACAGTTGTATGCTTCATATATTTGAAAGATTCCTGGGTTCTTTGTAGGTCATCAGGGCAATATGCAGAATTTCTGGCAGGCTGGCAGGCAGGTAGGTAGGTAGGCAGGTATGAAGGTAGGGAGTAAGGAAGGCAGGCAGGGAGGCAGGTAGAAAGGCAAACAGGTAGGAAGGCAGGCAGGCAGGCAGGTAGGAAGGCAAATGGGTAGGAAGGCAGGCTGACAGGCAGGTAGGAAGGCAAATGGGTAGGAAGGCAGGCTGGCAGGCAGGTAGGAAGGCAAAAGGGTAGGAAGGCAGGCAGGCAGGCAGGCAAGTGGGCAGACAGGCAGGCAGGCAGGTAGGAAAGTAGGCAGATATGAAGGTAGGCAGGCAGGCAGGCAGGTAGGGAGGGAGGGAGGCAGGCATGCAGGCAGGTAGGCAGGTAGGCAGGTACTAAGCCAAGCTGGCAGGTAGGGAGGGAGGCAGGCAAACAGGCAGACAGGCAGGAAAGCAAGCAGGTAGGAAGTCAAGCAGACAGGCAGGAAGTCTGTAAAAAATATAAATATATATTTCACTTAATTCTCTGTTTCTCTTTTTTTCTCTCTCTTTCTTTTTCTTATTCCTTCATTTTGTTCCCCCGTTCTCCTTCTCTTTTTCTCTTTAGTTTCCTCGCATGTATCTAAGAGCAACGAAAATGGAATAACAGAATATAAAATTATGATAAAAGCTTTCACCTTTACATATTCTTCTCCGAGTTGTCATTCTGCATGGCACGTCATGTCTGTCTCGTCTCACATGACAAGATTATCTGTCATGACAACGGGGTAATTTATCATGCGGATATTCACACTAAGCGTGTTTTTATCTTGACGGTTTTAATGAAAGCTTAGTTCATTCTTACTCTATTTTTTTTTTTTTTTTTTTTTTTTTTTTTTGCCAATTTGTAACAGTAGTCTGTTTATGCGACAAACTCTCTCTGTTTTCCTTCTTCTGTTCTGTAGATCTATCTGTTCTCTTTCTTTCTCTTTGCTTTGTCTATTTCTCTGTTTGACTGTCTGTCTGTCTGCCTGTCTGTCTGTCTGTCTGTTTGTCTGTATGTCTGTCTGTCTGTCATTCTATCTTTCTATCTTTCTGTCTGTCTGTCTGCCTGTCTCT
>NC_061850.1:26486840-26489340 GCF_019202785.1 Penaeus chinensis | reverse complement strand
ACATGCATGCGGCTGTGTTTGTAAGTGTGTGCGTGCGTGTGTGTGTGTGCATAAACATATACATATGTACATACATATGTATACAGACGCGAACATACACATGAATTTAAACTCTCCATATAGTATTACATTATGATCCTTATATTATCGTCCATGAAATTGATATAACAATATATATATAATATATATATGTGTAATTATATATATATGTAATTATTTATATATATATACATATGTGTGTGTGTGTGTGTGTATATGTATATATATATATATACATACATACATATATATATATATATATATATATATATATATATATATATATATATATATATATATATATATATATATATATATATATATACACAGTATACAATTAAATAGTCACTTGAATTACCCGACAAAAGTCTACGGATTCGGCAACTCGCATTTCACTCATTACTCTGTATAAGTTAAAACTTCCCCATCCCCTTTTACTCTAATATAATTTCAACTTGTCTCTCACCCTTTCTAGCTTCCGCCACCCCTTCACTCCTCATAATAATTTGCTTTTCTTTTTTCAAACTTCTGCCCTTCATTAACAGGCCATTTTGTTTCATAGTCGCTCTTTCTACTCATCTCACCCTCTGTAGGTATTCAATAGATCAGAATGTAGGTTGCAAGAAAAATAGAAATAGGATATACGGGTATATATACAGGAAGGAGAGAGATACAGACAGACAGAGAAGGAAAGAGTCAGAGAGAGGCAAGGGGGAGAGAAAGGCAAAGAGAGGGAGAGAGAGACAGACAGACAGTTAGAGAAGGAAAGAGAGAGAGAGAGAAAGAGAGAGAGAGAGAGAGAGGGAGGGAAAGAGAAAGAGAGAGAGGAGGGAAGGAGAGACAGAAAGACAGTAAGACAGACAGACAGTAAATGAAAGAGAATGTGAGAGAGAGAGAGAGAGAGAGAGAGAGAGAGAGAGAGAGAGAGAGAGAGATGGAGAAAAGAAAGGAGGAAAAGAAAAGAAAAAGAAAAAAAATACATAAAACTAACCATACAGAAAACAACTAGAAAGATGATAAACAGACCAAGAAGGGAAAAAAAAAGAAGGAAAATTAAATAAAAGGAACACTGACCGAGTTTACCCTGCCCTTCCAACCCTAACCCTTTCTAGGAAGTGCAAAAAGAGTACAGCATCGCATAATACAGGGGCGCAAATACAGCTTTTGAGTAAACCGTCCAAGCAAGCCACCTGAATAGAGAGGAAAGTAAGATGAATGGAGAGGAAAGTAAGGTGAATAGAGAGGAAAGTAAGGTGAAAGAATAGAGAGAAAGAGTGAAAGAGAAAGAGGTGATGCCAGAGAGAGATTCCTGTGCTACAAAAATACTAATTTTCTCGCAATATACCTTGCGATTTGATTAATCTCTCTCCTTGAATTATAGATCATTAGTTTCTAATTCTGGGAATGTTATTATCTAGGCTAATCAATCATTGAATATAAAGGCAAGATGATAAGAAAGAAAGAAAGAGACAGAGAAGAAAGGAAGAGAGAGAGCCAGACAGATAGAGCAAGAAAGAAAGAGAGAAGAATTATATATATACATATATATAATATATATATATATAATTCTTCTCTCTTTCTTTCTTGTTATCTGTGTTATCATGTTTCTGAGCAAGTCACTTCGTCCAGCTTTAGTCCATCTACTCTTACTGCATATACGGTGTAACTTCGCCTTGTGCTTGACTCGCTGAGCATTTTCTCGTATTACCACCGTGTAACATTTCCCAGACGATTAGCAGATACTTTGGCAATACTGCGAGAATCGCCAGCACATCCGGGAAAAAAAATACATGACATGATACGGGATAAGAAGCAGCTCGAAAGTAACTCTAACAGGGCTGTATATCGCATACCTTGCAGCAGATGCGATACACCATACTTTGGTGAAACAGGCCGTGGTTTCAGCACCAGGATCAGCGAACATCGAGCTGACATCCGTCACCATAGGACTTCCAACGCCATGGTGGTACATATAGATGAAGCTGGACATCTACCCAATTGGAAGGATGCGAAAATAGTCCATGGAGGACTGAACAAACAGAAAAGGAAAGTTATGGAAGCTGCTTACATCGCGACGGAGAATAACATCAACGCAGCGTCGGGTAGATTCAAACTATCCAAGGTCGCGGCAGAAATTATACGGACAACGAGTGGGAGGTCACAGTCGTCAGGTGGTTCGTCAGCTCATGTCTGATATATATATACTCTGTATTTCCCTTGATGTATGTATTTCTGACGAAGATAGAATCGAAACCGGTCAAATGCATCTCTTGTATTGTGAAGATATCCATTCTCATTCATATATATATATATATATATATATATATATATATATATATATATAAACATATATATATATATATATATGTAAATGTATATAGATACATATAACCACAGTATATATCAATGCTACATTTTGCTTGCTCACCATACTATAACAGGATCCATGCTTGTGGAATTC
>NC_061850.1:26476840-26481840 GCF_019202785.1 Penaeus chinensis | reverse complement strand
AACAATAATAGTGATAACAATAATTTTGATAACAATAATAATTACAATGATTGCAATAACAATATAAATAACAATAATATTGATAGTAATGATAATGATAATAACAATGATGATGATAGTAGTAGTAGTAATTATAGCAATAATAACAATAACAATGATAGTGAAAATAATAATGATAACAATGATAATGGTGATAATAATGTTAATATTTATAAAAACAATTATCATAAAAATAGTGATAATTATAATAATAATAATGATAATAATAAGAATAATGATAATAATAATAATAATCATAATAATAATAATAATGATAATAATAATACTAATAACAATAATAATAATAACGAGAATAATAATAACAATAATGATAATAATAATGATAACAATAATAATACTACTAATAATAATAACAATAATAACAATAATAATACTACTAATAATAACAATAATGATAATAATAATGAAAATAATAATAATAACAATAATAATAATAATAATGAAAATGTCAATGATAATAATTAAGATAATAATAATGATAATGGTAATACTAATAATAATAATAGTAATATTATAAATATAAATAACGGTATAAATAATAATAACAATAATAAAAATAACCATAAGTATAAATGTTGGTAAAATATGTTTCTTATTCGTTCGCAAAAATAAGATAAAGGCAAATAATAAACCATATAGCTACACTGAACTGAAATAAGTCCGTTTCCTCCACACAGATTCAATTCTCTGTCCATTTAACCAGTTTGCTCAATCTATTATAATCCCCTTCGTCTCATACCTTCCTTTCATACGCCTACCCTTCCTTTCTATCTACTATTTCCCTCTCCTTTTTTTCCCCTCCAGTCACCCGTTTCCTCTCATCTCTCGCCTCTTCGCCTTTTTTTCTTTATCTTTCTCCTTTTCTTCTTTTTCTTTTTGCGAGTTGGTCCCCTTTGCTTTCCCTCCCCTTCTTGGCCATCGAATACCCTATGGTGGCTCGGAATGACCCGCTTCCTCGTTTTGATTTAGAATGTGATGGCTTCGTTGCAGGTCGCTTTCATGCAGGGCTGTTCGCAGACACACACATGGAGAGACAAGGAAGGACACATAGATACAGATAGACATGTACACACACTTAAAGAGACAAGGAAGAACACACAGATACATATAGACATGTACACACACATAAAGAGACAAGTAAGGACACACAGATACATATAGACATGTAGATACACATAGGCGTGAACATGCACTTGTACATGACATGCATATGCACATACAACACAGAGACAGATATATGAAGAGAGAGAGAGAGAGAGAAAGAAAGAAAGAAAGAGAGAGAGAGAGAGAGAGAGAGAGAGAGAGAGAGAGACAACCTTTAAACCTATGAATACAAAGGAAGATATACAGAGAAACAAGGTAGACCGATAAACGGCAAATTAATCTATATGAATACCAGATATCTGTGGGTATTTCTGGCGATAACTCTCACAAAGGTCTTTATAAAACTAATTGGATCTCTTTCCAAAAGACCACTTAAGAGAATGATATATGCATAAGCTGAAATAACAGTGGGAAAGTGGAAAAAAAAAAATATATATATATATATATATATATATATATCGATTAATAGAATTGGCCCCAAAATTTCCCGACTCTGATGAAGAAATAACAAAACTTCCCGCTAAAAAAGAGAAGAAGAATGAAATGCGCAAGAACAAAAAAAAAAAAAAAAAATTCTCTTCCTTAGACTTTCTATTTCAAGAAGCTTTAATTGGAGGGAGGGAGGAAAAGAGAAATGCTTCTCGGGAATGCAAGAATAAACACGTAATTAAACTTTATCTATTTTGTTTTCTTTCCAAAGGTCATTTCGGCGCGGCAGACACCCCGCTGATGAGACTCATTAGAATATATATCGGATTGCCCAAGAACTTTCATCTGCCTGTACGTAGATTAAAAGGCGAAACGGGGGAGATAGAGAGATAGGGGAAGGGGAGGGGGAGGAGGGAAGGAGGTAGGGAGTGGAGAGATGGAAAAATAGGAAGGGGGAGAGGGAGAGAAGGATGGAAAAAAGGCGGAGAGGGAGGGAAGGAAAGAAGGGGTTGGGATGAATGGGTGAGATAATAAAGAAGACAAGTAAGGAGAATGTGGGAAAAATGTAGAGAGGAAAAAGAATAAAAGTAAGAGAGTAAGGAAATGAGCGTAAGAGAGAAAGAGACAGAGATAGAGAGAGAGGGAAAGAAAATAAGAAAAACAAAGAAAAATATAGAAAAAAACAATAAAAGAAAGAGAAAGAAAGACAAAATAAAATCCCAACGAAAAACAAAACAAAACAAAACAAAACAATCAAATCAGAATCTCAAACCGTCCGTCCCGGCAGCGCACCAAGTCAAACGAGAGTCTTTTGTTTTCGAGGCGCGAAAAAAGAACGAGATTTTAAATGTCGCGCGCGGGAAAAGTAACCGCTCGAGGCAATGGCGGAGGCAATACGCGTGAATTGAAGGTAAGAAGAGGGTTAGATCTCTTTTGTCCAGCGCTGTGACAAAAGAGGAAGAGCGGGAGGGAAGTATAAAGGGAAGGAAAGGGGGAGAGGGAGGGAGGGGGGAGAGGGAGGAGGAGGGAGGGAGGGGAGGAAGAGAAGAGTAGAGTGAATGAGGGAGAAGGGAGGAGGAGAGTAGAGGGAAGGAGGGAGGGAGGATGGAGGAGCAGAGTAGAGGGAAGGAGGGAAGGAGGGAGGGAGGAGAATAGAGGGAAGGGGAGAAGGAGGAGGAGGGAAGAGGGAGGAAAAGGAGGGAGAAATAGAGGGAGAAATGGCGAGATATAGAAGGGACGGAGGAGGGGTAGGAATAAAGAAGAGAAGAACAAAATCTGAAGAAAACAGAGAGAAAAAAGTTAGAGGTAGAAATAAAAGAGAAGAAAGAACAGAGGAAAGGACAGAGAGGAAATATCAAGGAGATGAAATGAGGGAAGAAGAATAAAAGAATAAAAGGGGAAGAGGAAAACAAAAGCGAATCAAGAGGAGAAGAGGAAAGTCGAGAAAAAGGGTAAAAAAGGAAACGTGAAAGAGGAAAGAAAAATATGCGTAGAAGGGGAGATGAACAAGAAGAAAAAGAAGAGATAGAAGAGGGGAAATAAAGGAAGATAAAAAGATAAGGAAAAGAAAGAGGTAAAAAGAAAGGATGAAATAATATCAAAAACGAAAGGAGGAAGAGGAAGAGACAGGAGAAAAAAAAAGGAATAGGGAGAAGAAATGCGCTTACAAACAATGATAAAGAGAAAGAGAAAGAGGGAGAATGAGGTCGGAAAAGGGGCTAATGAGGTAGAAAGAAAGGGGGGGGGGGGAAAGGAGAGGGGATTGTGACCTAGTCTTTGTACAGCCACCCTTACCCCCACCCACCCCCACTCTCCTCTGTAACTCCCCTCCCCACCCCTACTCTTGACCCCCCCACCCCCCCTTCACCCTTACCCCCCACCTTCCACCCCACCCTCCATCCTCTCCTCCACCCTTAACCCCCCCTCTCCCCCTCCACCTTACCCTTAACCCCCCCTCCACCTTACCCTTAACCCTACCCTCCCCCTCCACCCTTGACCTCCCTCCCCTTCCACCATTAACCCTTAACACCCCCTCCCCCTCCACCCTTAACCCTACCCCCCACCCACCCCCTCCATCCTCTCCTCCACCCGTGACCCCCCTCCCCCTCCATCCTTGACCTTTAACCTCCACCTTCCCCCTCCACTCTCCCTCCACCCCCTGCCTCCCTCCCTCCCTCCAGCAACAAGGACAATATAATAAAGGACATCGCTATCGTTTTGTACTTTGTAACAAAAAACAAAAAAATGCCGAGAGCTTTTATTATGTAACTTTTTTCTCTCTCTTAAGTTGACTCCTTTATGCGCGCGAGACAAAGAAGTGCCATGCCAAGTGCCAGTGGAACATATGACGTCACAGAACTAGAACGCAATAAAGTTTCTGAAAGGGAATGGTGTGTGTGGATGGGGGTGGGTGGTGGGGAGTTGTTTGTGTGTGTTTGTGTGCGTGTGTGTGTGTGTGGTTGTGTGTGTGTGTGTGTGTGTGTGTGTGTGTGTGTGTGTGTGTGTGTCTGTGTCTGTGTCTGAGTCTTTGTCTCTGTCTTTGTGTTTGTCTTTGTCTTTGTCTTTGTCTTTGTCTTTGTATTTGCCTGTGTTTGTGTTTGCGATTGTGTTTGCGTCGGTGTATGCACTCTTGCATTCACGAATTTAAATATGAAAAAAAAGCTACTTAGAATAAAAACGAATTCGATAAATAAAGGATCAAGACAATAACTGCGACATATCCATCTCCCTTCTTTCCGTAATTCAAAAATATCTTCCCTTTTGCTCGGTCGTTTACTCATGAAAGAGTATTTCCACTCACCGCCTCTCTCCTCGTCCCCCATTCAATCGCTTCACGCTGCTCAGAACACTGTTTCCTTCCTTTTCCTTCTTCTTCTTCTTCTTCTTCTTCTTCCCCCATTCAATCGCTTCACGCTGCTCTGAACACTGTTTCCTTCCTTTTCCTTCTTCTTCTTCTTCTTCTTCTCCTTCTTCTTCTTCTTCCCCCATTCAATCGCTTCACGCTGTTCCGAACACTGTTTCCTTCCTTTTCCTTCTTCTTCTTCTTCTTCTTCTTCTTCTTCTTCCCCCATTAAATAGCTTTACGCTGCTCTGAACACTGTTTCCTTCCTTTTCCTCCTCCTTCTTCTTCTCCTTCTCCTTCCCCTTCTTCTTCATCATCTTCTTCTTCTTTTCTTCTTCTTCTTCTTCTTCTTCTTCTTCCCCCATTTAATCGCTTTACGCTGTCTTCTTATTATTTTTTTTCTTCTTTTTTATCTTTTCCTCCTTTCCCTTCTCCTTCTTCTTCTTCTTCCTCCCCCCATTCAATCGCTTTACGTTGTTCTGAACACTGTTCTGTCTTCTTCAACTTCTTCTACTTCTTCTTCTTTCTCTCCTTCTCCTTCTCCTCTTCCTTTTCCTTCTTCTTC
>NC_061850.1:26451840-26454340 GCF_019202785.1 Penaeus chinensis | reverse complement strand
CTATCTCTCCTTTAATTAGAGTTTCCCCTTTCGACCATTTTCTTTCTTTGTGTCGACCCTTATTTTCTGTTATGATAATCATCCTCTCAGTTATAATTAACTTGGTTGATATTATCGGGGTCTAGTTATAACAGGTGGATGATGTAATTTTGTTGTTGTTGTTGTTGTTCTTGTTTTTTTCTCCTGATCTTTATTTAGTTAATTTACCTACTTGAAAATATATTAAATATAATATATCTCTGTTTTGTGTCGCTGATGAGTTCTCTTTTCCTCCTCTGTCTTATGGCCGCTTGATGTCGTTGCTGTTTTTGTTTTTGCTTTTTTTTTTCAGACCGCATGACCGATCGCGACGAATTTGGTATCGATGGATTCCTTTCTCTCTCTACCCATTAGCGATAATCTTTGCTCCGAATACAGGGGGGGGGGGGGGGCATGAAAGATACCAGAGAAACGGCGGGGTAAAATATGAATAGAATACAGTAAATACCTCACTATAGTAACAATACACAATGAATAAGTCACTGTATGATGTAGGTTGCTGTCTAGGTGCATGGAAGACAAAAAATCCCCCACGTATGCACGGCAGGAGAGAGCATGAGAGAATCAGCCTCCCATCTCAGCGGCGACTCTCAATCGGGTTCGTACCTTATAATCCCTAGGTTATATATTGCCGTGTTCGTCCCGTATGCAGGTCGTGCACTCTGTTCTGTCGTGCGTACGTAGAGGATTCTTTGTTTTCCTGGCTGGGGGTTGGGAGGCGGCAGCCGTGTAGTGAGGTATTATCTTCATTATGCTATTAGATTATCGTTAGTTTAAAACGCAATTTCCCTAGGACCTTACTATAGGGGCCTAGAATGCGGGGAGTTCGGGGGGAGCGGGGTCCGCGTCATGATTCCTATATATGTGTATTAGAGGGGGAGAGGCAGCCATCGATACCTAAAATCGTCGCGAAAGGTATTGTGAAAAATTACCATTATCGTTCTTTCTCTCAACTGTAACATGCGTGACTCCAACGCAAATGATGTAAATGAGATTTGGAAACCGCACCCCTCTGATGCTAAGTCCCTATTACTTCAGCCACTCCTAGAAAATCCACAATTATCACCGTATGAATAACCTTTCTACCCCCCCCCCCCCCCATCGCTTTGGACGTATTTTCTTCAGTTCTGACGTAATTTCTTGCCTGCACGGTTGCCTTCACATTTTCCTACTCATGGAAACCAATATATTACGTGTTACACAACTTTCTTAAGAAAGTTATCATTCATGCATTACATTCAAAATTTACCTCGTCTCTAGGGCTGTGGAAAGTAAACTGTTTTGTTCTTGTTGACAGTTGTTGTTGTTTTTTGTTGTATCTTCCTATCCTTACATTAAATTATCATTTATTTCTGCAGCTTAGGATTATTTTCGCTGCGTTGGCAACGATAAAATTACCTTTTACTCGTAGATAGCGGAAGAGTGTCAAGTGACCGACCTCTGGCGAAATTCTGCAAATGAAACACGGTTACTGTAATGAATTTAAATTTATCTCTGGGATCGTAACACTTTCATTAAGAGCTTTGTTTTCACCGAAATGTTGGGAAAGAATTTGTCGTCACAAGTAGCACTGTAGACAACTTAACTTCCGAAACGAGCAATAAGAACTGTCAAATTTGCCGGTAGATGGCTCTGCAATGAGAACTATACGGAGTGAACTAGTTTTTCTAATAATATTTTTTTAAATGTGCGTAAATGATGATATTAAACTCACGACTTTATAAGTAATGTATGCTTAATGAACACGCATTTCGGTATAATTTGATACAGATTTAAAATGAAGTAACTAAGTGCATTTCTAAAAGAGTGACAAGGACTGTCCTGTGACGTCACGAATTACATGCAACAAGATAGCTTATAGTCTTCGTTGACTTCTTCGCACCGGGGAGCTTCTGCAGATTAATTTCAATATATATTAATGTAGTTTTCCTTTGCCTACAACACCATGAATATTTTTTTCTCCAAGACTGTGCGGTCTTGTGTGTATCTAAAGCCTTCAAGTATATACAGCGCATATTTTTAATTTTCTGTCAGTATAAGAAAGAGTGTATGTTCTTTTTGTTTGAAAAAGATAATGCAAAAGGAAACAGAAAGCCTCTTCTTCTTTCTCTTCTTCCTCCTCTTCTCCTCCTCCTCCTTTCTCTTCTTTTTTTTCTTCATAGATTTTCTCCTAATCTTCTCCCTTTTATTCTTTTTTTTTTCCGCATCTTCATTTCATATTTTCTTATCAATTATCTTCCTTTTCTTTTACCATCTTCTCCATTTCTTCTTCCTCCTGCTCTTCCTCTTCCTCTTTTCCTTTTTCGTTTTTCTTTCCTCGCAATCTTCCTCCTCTGCCTCATGTTCTACCATCTCCATTTCTTCTTTTTCTCATAATTTTCTTCTTTTTCCTTTACCATCTTCTCCATTCCTCCTCCTCCTCCTCCTCCTCCTCCTCCTCCTCCTCCTCCTCCTCCTCCTC
>NC_061850.1:26436840-26441840 GCF_019202785.1 Penaeus chinensis | reverse complement strand
GTAAATAGGTAGAGGGGGAAAATGGGAGAGGAAGGAAAGGGAGAGAGGGAGGAAAGGGGGAGAGGGGAAAAGGAGGAATGGGGAAGAGGGGGAAAAAAGGGGAGAGGGGTAAAATGGGAGAGGAAGGAAAGGGGGAGAGGGAGGAAAGGGGGAGAGGAAGGAAAGGGGGAGAGGGGGGAAGGGGAGAGGGAGGCGAGGGGTAGAGGGAGGGAATGAGAAATCGGGAACTCGCTTCCGAGTCCAGGCGACCGGAGTCCGAAGCCCAGCCCGGAGAGCGGCCTCTGAGCTCCGTCCGGCTCGGCTTTCGTCTCTCTTTATCATCTCATTTCCTTCGTTTCTAAGTCTATTTGTAAGTTCGCTTTTTGCTGTTGCTTTTGTTGTATTTGTTGTTCTTGTCGTTTTGTTGCTGCTGCTGTTATTAATGTCTTTATTGCTCTGATTACCTAGAAAATTGTAACCATACACAATTCCTGAGACATGGACCGCCCACAACAGCCGCCGTGCTGGTAAAGAGGCTATGCGAAATGCTTACACCATGGCGGCAGGAGCGCTTGCTGGCAATCCCGCCGCCACGGTAAGCACCGAGTGTCAGACAACTCAATGAGACAGCCGTAAAAAAGCTGACACAGGCCGGGCCATATCTAGAAGGCCCGGGCGAAGCTAGAACTTCGCAAACCAAACCCCCCCCCCTTTCTCAGTCTAACTTTCCCTTTCCCCTCTCTAGGCACTGATTATTTTCGCTCGCTCTCTCTCTCTCTCTCTCACTCTCTCTCTCTATCTCACTCTCTCTCTCTCTCTCTCTCTCTCTCTCTCTCTCTCTCTCTCTCTCTCTCTCTCTCTCTCTCACTCTCTCTCTCTCTCTTTCTCTCTCTCTCTCTCTATCTCACTCTCTCTCTCTCTCTCTCTCTCTCTCTCTCTCTCTCTCTCTCTCTCTCTCTCTCTCTCTCTCTCTCTCTCTCTCTCTCTCTTCTCTCTCTCTCTCTCTTTCCTTCATTGTTTGCTTTAAAAAGCAGGAAGGAAGCAGGAAAATATTAGAGGGGAAAAGAGGGAGGGAAAGAATGGCTCTGTATTCGCTGAATACAGAGCCATTCTTTCCCTCCCTCTTTTCCCCTCGAATATTTTCCTGCTTCCTCCCTGCTTTTTAAAGCAAACAATGAAGGAAAGAGAGAGAGAGAGAAGAGAGAGAGAATTACTATTAACCACTTCTCTTTCTTTGATTTTCAGATTGTTATTCATTTGAAATAATTAGTTACCTTTTTTATGGTTTTAGGAAGATAACAAATGAGCGCAAGAAACACAATAGATCCAATTTACAGTGTCAAACAAAAATGAGATACTCGTAATACCAATTTATATCCGCGTGAGTTTTCTCCGAGAGCTCTTTCTCGTGTGTGATTGTAGGGCCCGGGTAGGGTATTTTTTTCAGGGTGTTGCTAGCGAGAATCATAACAAATGTCCTCGCGGTTTTGATGTCAATTTTGTTTAAAGAATCAGGAAATTTTTATTTTGACTTTGAAACTTAATTGCGATGTTATTAAAAGTTTTTTCTTATTCGATTAATATATTGCATAAGTTGGAAATGTTTTTTTTTCCAACCTGGAAATAACATTGCCTTTCTGTGTCTGTAAACTCTTGAATTCTCTGCGGGATTTTATTTTCGTTTTTCTGTTCAATGTTGAGAGTTATATCTGCAGTTTGAATATCCCACACCTTATGAAAATATATATTGATAAATTTTCACATACATCTTTGACTTGAAAATGTCAGAATTTGTTTCGTTATTGCTTATTATAAATATCAATGGCAACTAAACTCATCTTTTCTATGGAGTTGATGACGTTGTCATTACATATCAATACATGATTGGTGGGATTAAGTAGCTCGTTCTGCGCATGTGCAAGATTAAAATTTGAGCTCAAAAGTAAAGCCTGGTCCAGAGGTGAATTAAAAATTAATCTGGGACGCTAACCACTGCGCATTAGATATCTGGATTAAATTTTAATACTGGATTAACTTTTATGGCGCGTACAGAAGACGCCCTTAAATTGACAGGAATGAGCATGATTCAATAAGTTAGAAGGGCGCAGGACCTTTTTTCATGTTTTAAAATCGAGTTTTCCTTTTTGTTTTCTTCTTCATCAGTCAATGACACCCTAAACACCACTTTCTGCGGTAAACACACTTCCATACACACAAAGTGTACACAGATACGGTCACGCACAGACACACAAATGCACACACTCACGCACATGCACACATACATGCATACATACACGTTTTCACAAGCTCCCCAATGATAATGGAATACCTCTTCCCAGCCATTTCCATTGCCCTTTGCTACAGTAGTCGAGAGGGTCAGGGCGCCAGATTCGATTTCACGATCACGGGATCAGATCCTCCTAAAGTGACCTCACCATGATTGCGACCTCGCACGGGACAAAGAGGCATTAATCACCCTGGACGGACACCATTGACCTCACCCTAGGTCGCATTCAATTTATTTTAAATTATAGTATTTATCTATCTATATATCTGCTTATATGCACAAATATATGTACAGTATTTTTTATAATTTTTTCTTCTTTCTTTTTAGTGTATAATTTCTCAGTGTAGTTTTTTTCTTGGTGTACGGTCCTTTCTCTGCAATATTTTCCTTTCTTTTGTTTATTCTTTTTTCTTTTCTTTTCTTTTTTACTGTCTTTTACTATTTTTTTCTGTTTTATATTCCCATTTTCTTTTTCGTTTTTATTAGCATTTATACTTTTTTTTCTCAATTAAACTTTGATTTTCCCTTCTCTCGGTACTGATTCCTTTTACCTTTTTCTCTCTCCCTCGGGAATGACTCTTTTCCTCTCTCTTACTCTCTCTCTCTCTCTCTCTCTCTCTCTCTCTCCCTTTCTCTCGCTCTCTCTCTCTCTCTCTCTCTCTCTCTCTCTCTCTCTCTCCCTTTCTCTCGCTCTCTCTCTCTCTCTCTCTCTCTCTCTCTCTCTCTCTCTCTCTCTCTCTCTCTCTCTCTCTCTCTCTCTCTCTCTCTCTCGCCGAAAACAAAATAAAAGTTAAAAAACAGAATAAAATAAAATAAATGTACAATGAACAAAAAATCTACTTAGTTTTTTTCTCGCACATCTGTCCCCCTTCCCTTCCTGGAAAAAAAGGTAATTCTAATAATATCAAACAAGGAATAACCGAAAAAAAAACAGAAAACAGAGAAGTGATTGATAGTAATTCTATTTTATAGACGTTCACCTATTAATGATAAGTGAAGCAAAGCTAAAAGATGTAACAACAGTGACGAAAAAAAGACGTAAAACAAAACAAAACAAAAAACTAACAAAAGACAATGAGAATATAATAAAGAAAGACAAGTAATACAAACAAAGATACCGAAAATATAGCCAAGAAAAAAACAACAACAACAACAAGAAACGAAACAAAAAAACAATAATGAAAACATAACCAAAAGAGCAAAAGATGATAAAGGAGACTAGACAAGAATACAAGAGAGGAGAGAGGGGGGGTGGGATGGAGGGAGGCAGAGAGAGAGAGAGAGGGATGGTGGGAGAGAGACAGGGAGAAAGGGAGGGGGGAAGGATGGAGAGAGAGAGAGGAAAGGAAAAAGTTCCTTCCGCGGAAGAAAGACAAAGAGGGGAAAAGAATCAGAACCGAGAGAGGGGAAAGGGAAAGTTAGACCGATATATATATATATATATATATATATATATATATATATACATATATATTTTTTTTCTTCTATTTTTTTCCCTTTTTGTTTTTTTTTTCATTTTTTTTTCTATCAGTATATATATATATATATATATATATATATATATATATATATATATATAGATCAATAGATGGATAGATCGATAGATATACTGATAGAAAAACATAAGAAAATGAAAATGTCCAAAAATTAAGAAAAAAAAAAAGAAAATCATCAGAGGAAGGTTCACACACTAAGGAAAAGCTACACAGAGAAAGCATACTTAAACCGAACACGTTGAAAGAAGACAAAAAATGCTGTATATACGTATGTAAATAGAGAGGTATAGATAAATAAACACAATGCACGAAAAAATACTAGATTGCGACCGAGGGATGGCACAGTCTCGACCACCCTGAGGTTTCCATGTTTTATTGCCCCTGAGGAAAAAACGTAAAGTAACACAAACAACCATAGAGAGAATACAGCAAAAAGATAAGTAATCCAAACAAAGATATTGAAAATGTTACCAAAAGGGAAAGGACTAGGCAAAGTACTACAATACGAATACGAGAAAACAAGTAAAACAAAACAAAAACAAGGAAGGAAACGAACAAATATAAAAACAGTTTAAAAACAAAAAAACAAAATTAAACGAGGAAAAAATGATTAAGAAGACAAGACGAGAATACAATCACCAGAGAAACAGGGCGAATACAGAGCCATACTTTCTCTCCCTCTTTTCCCCTCGGATATTTTCCTGCTTCCTCCCCTGGCCCGGATCCACCGCCTCCTTCTCTGATCGGATTTTAAAGCAAACACTGAAGGAGAGAGAGGGAGAGAGAGAGAGAGAGATAGAAAGATAGATAGAAAGAGGGAGAGAGAGAGAGAGAGAGAGAGAGAGAGAGAGAGAGAGAGAGAGAGAGAGAGAGATAGAAAGAGAGATAGAAAGAGAGAGAGAGAGAGAGAGAGAGAGAGAGAGAGAGAGAGAGAGAGAGAGAGAGAGAGAGAGAGAGAGAGAGAAAGAGAGATGGAGAAAGAAAGAGAGAGAGGGAGGGGAGGTAGGGATGGCGAGAGAGAGGGAGGGAGAGAGAGAGAGAGAGAGAGAGAGAGAGAGGGAGAGAGAGAGAGAGAGAGAGGAAAAGAGTCCGTTCCGAGGGAGAGAGAGAAAAAGGGAAAAGGGAGAGTTACATTGAGAAAAAAAAAGTATATTTAACTGATAGAAAAAAATAAAATAAAATATAACTACAAAAAAAGGGAGGGGGAGGGGAAATAAATGGCAAAAGACAGAACAAAA
>NC_061850.1:26421840-26424340 GCF_019202785.1 Penaeus chinensis | reverse complement strand
TCTATCTATATCTATATATGTATTTATGTATTTGTATATATACGTATATGAGGGAAATGTATAATAAGAAATTAAACTCACACAGAACACTTGGACAGAAAGCAAAAATACTGTACATATATGAGTGCATATAGATAGACTCACAGATAAATAAAAACGATTATCGAAAGAAGAACTGATTGCGAATTTCGATCACCCGGAGCTTCCCATGTCTTATTTCCCCGGGCGAGGTCGCAATCAGGGTGAGGACACTTTAGAGGGATTCGAATCCGCGATCGAGGATTCGAACCTGGCCCCCAAACCCACTCGAAGAGGAGGAGCAATGGCATACACATGAAGGACGTATTTCAGTAAAGAGCTATAACAGAAAGAAATGGAAAGAAAACGAAAACATAGACATAATAACAATAATGAAAACTAATCCCAAAAACGGAAAATAAAGACGAGAATACAAGTACCAGAGGACCAGAGCGAATACAGAACCACGTTTTCCCTCCCTCTTTTCCCATCGAATATTTTCCTGTTTCTTCCCCTGGCCCGGATCCACACCGCTTCCATCTTTGATCTGATTTTAAACCAAACACTGAAGGGGAGAGAGAGAGAGAGAGAGAGACAGTCAGAGAGAGAGAGAGAGAGAGAGAGAGAGAGAGAGAAGGAGAGAGAGGGGGAGGGAGAGAGAGAGAGAGAGAGAGAGAGAGAGAGAGAGAGAGAGAGAGAGAGAGAGAGAGAGAGAGAGGAAGAGAGGGCGAGAGAGAGAGAGAGAGAGAGACAGGGAGAGAGGGAGAGAAAGAGAGAGCAGAAAGAGGGAGAGAGGAAAGCTGTACTGAGAAAGTAAACTTACACTAAACTTTTGGAAGGAAGATAAAAATACTCCAAATATATGTGTATACAGATAGACATAAAGATAAATAATACGATAATCGAAAAGAAAAATATCGCGACCTAGGCTGAGGACAGTTCCGATCGACCCTGTCTCTTGCCCCGGGCGAGGTCGCAATCTGGGTCAGGACACTTTAGGGGGATTCGAACCCGCGATCGTGGATACGAATCAGGCGCCCTAGCCCACTCGACCACCGTGACAATGCTATTAGCTTGGAGGAGGTATTTCAATAACATTTTCGGGTGCTTATGATTGTGCTTGTAAAGATGTGTGTGTGAGTGTGTGTGCTTGTGTGTGTGTGTGTGTGTGTGTGTGTGTGCATATGCGTGGGCGTGTACATGTAAGTGTCCGTCTATGTGTGTGGCCGTATCTGTGCACACTGTGTGTGTGTGTGAGTCTGTGGAAGTGTGTTTACCAAAGGAAGTGATGTTTAGGATGCCATCAAAAAAAAAAAAAATTAGTATATACATATATGTATATATACATATATATATACAAGTATATGTATATATTTAAATATACACACACACACACATACACACACACACACACAGATATATATGAAAGGGCGAAAAGTTATATAATAAATTAAGACATAATGAAGTGACTAGGTAGGGGTAAACGAGGCAAATGAGAGTGAGTAACTGGTCTGAATATCTAAGATTAATTAATGCCAATTATATCTGTAAATGCGTGCTCATATGTGCGAATGAAAGTCACCTCTGTCTACATTATTATAAGAACTGAATCAGGTGTACAGCAAATGAGGATAGCGTGATGCAGAAAATGTGCGAAAGGGATGTGGCAGTTCGGAAATGACCCTAGCGAACCCACGAGGAAAGGAAGGGAAATGAGAATAAGAAGGAAGAACGAATGAGATAATCCACGTGATAATAAGTGGTGATTCAAATATAAGAAGCTTGTGAAATTAGATCTAAAGAAAATGGAGCGTGTGAACGGAAAAAAAGAAAAGAGAAAGAAAAAAGTGGCAACTCAAATGTATGCGAACGCCCCCTAAGCAGGAGAGTGGCGATACTCCTGGCGAGACGAGCAAACCGCTCACCTGTGGTAAGGGCTGCCTGTGGAAACCCTTGCCTTCGACGTCGCGCCTCGTAAATAAAAGCCTCGGGACCTTGAGCGCTGCTCGACATCGCCACCGTCGCCCGCAGTACCGGCAGGAGAGCCCGGGGTTTTTCGCCCGAGCTTGGCGAACATAGAGAACGCGACGAGTCGAAGCTCCTTGATAAGAGTGGGGACTCTCCCGTCTACCCCCGCGAGGAGTCACGCGCCCCACCGGCGTAAATGGATAGACAAAAGTGATATAAAAGGACGAGATATTACGTACACGATCAATTCGGTGGTCGCGTGAGAACATTTACGGTGCTTGGTTTCTTGTGTTAAAATTTGTTTAGTTTATGTTAATGTGGGTTATGGTGTATTTATAGTGTGCTTGGTGTGTGTGTGTGTGTGTGTTGGGTGCCCCTCGGGTGTTATTCGTGTGTCAGTAGCGGAATGTATTATTTTTTTGTTGTGTTCTTACGAATTTTACGTGTTACACATGATTAATTAATAAATTAGAATTATCGTTAACGTTTTCTTTCATCCATATTATTATTCTGA
>NC_061850.1:26369340-26374340 GCF_019202785.1 Penaeus chinensis | reverse complement strand
GAAAAATGAGACGCCACAAAATACAACAACAGTTTCCAAATTTTCGACGTTTTGAAAGATGTTCGAAGAAGGTCTAAGGTAACCGAGAAGGAGTCAGCTGATGAAGACAGACGAGGTGACAGGCCGTAAGTGCTGAAGTGGAAAGTCTTAAGAATAAAGAGAAAAGGTTACGCTAAAGATAGAGGAGAAAAAGAAGAAAATAAAAGGCGGGAAAATGAGAGGGGATACGTGGCTAAGTGATTTTTTTTTTTTTTTTTTTTTTTTGTGGAGGTGGGCGGGAGGGAGAAAATAGAAAATTGAATAGGAATATGAAATGATAATTACAATATGACAATGGTGATGTTGTTGATGGCGATAATAATGATGTTATCAATTATAACAATAGCGATGATATCAATGAAGACGATTGCTAAGAAAACTGATCACGTACAATAAAAAACGAACAATACAAATAAAATACATAACAGAAAATCAAAATTTCTTCCTTTCTTCTCTCATCTCCCTCACCCGCCCTTTCTTCCTTATTTTCTTTATTGCCCATTCTCTTCCTTCCCGATTCGTTTATTCCCTATATCTTATCTCTCCCTATTCTCTTCCGTCCCTCTTTTTATTCCTTCCCTATTCTTTCTTCCTTATTCTTTATCCCCTTCCCTATACTATTTTTTCACTTGTTCTTATCCTTTTCCCTCGTCTTCTACCTTTATAAATTTCTTTCTCACCGTATATGTGCTTCCTCGTACCCCATCAATAATACCTTTCAAAAAAAAAGCCTTGAAAAGGGACCCTGGCACAGTGCCAATATGGTTACCACAGGAGACACTGCAGTGACACTCAAAGATAAATGAAATGCTTACACCACGCCTTCAGAAAACGTGTACGAGTCAGTCAAACGTTTGCGAACTCGGCAGAAGCGAACGTTGGCGAGGTTGTTAACGTTTGAGTGATTTTGAATTTTAAGTTGTTAACGGTTCGGTGGTTTTAAATTCTAGGTTGTTAACGTTTGAGTGATTATGTATTTGAAGTTGTTAACGTTTGAGTGGTTTTAAATTTAAGGTTGTTAACATTTTGTGATTAAATATTTTAGGTTGTTAACGTTTTCGTGATATTAATTTTTTGTTAAAGTTTCGTCATTAAAAAAAATAAGTTGTTAAAGTTAACGTTATCGTGATTTTAAGTTTCAGGTTAACGTTTCGTAATTCAAAATTTAAGGTTGTTAAGGTTTTCGAGATTTTAGATTTCAGATTGTTAAAGTTTTCATGACTTTAAATTTAAGGTTGTTAACGTTTTCGTAATCTAAAATTTAAGGTTATAAACGTTTTCGTAATTGATAATAATGATAACAATAATAATAATAATGATAGTAAAATAATAATGATAATCATGATGATAATAACGATAATGATAATAATAACAGTAATGAAGATAATGATAAGGATAAGTATATGGATATCTATTATAAAAATAAGGATAACAACAATAATGATAATAATAATAATAGTATTCATAATAACAATAACAATAGTAGTAGTAGTAGTAATAATAATAATAATAATAATAATAATAACAATACCAAATAATCGAAATATTAATATTGATAATGATAAATATGATAAGGAGAATAATGATGATAGTAATAACAGTAATAATATAATTATCAATAATAATAATATAATAGTAGTAATAATGATAATAAACGTGGTAATAATAATAGCAATGGTAATCATAATGACAATGATAATAATAATAATAATAATAATAATAATAGTAATAATAATAATAATAATAATAGTAATAATAAAAAGAGCAATAATAATAAAGCCAATAACCAATTTGATAATGAAAGTGAGAGAGAGAGACAGAGAGGGGAAGAGATAGATAGGTAGAGAGGGAGAGAGAGATAGAGAAAACAGAGAGAGAGAAAGAGAGAGATAGAGAGATAAAAAAAAGAGAGAGATCAAAAAGAGAGATAAAGAGAGAGATAGAGAGAACGAGAGAGAGAGAGAGAGAGAGAGAGAGAGAGAGAGAGAGAGAGAGAAGGAGAAAGAGGGGCAGAGAGAGAGCGAGAGAGAGAGAGAGATGGAGAAAGAGAGATACAGAGACAGAGAGAGAGCGAGAGCGAGAGAGAGAAAGAGAGTGAGAGGGACAGAGAGAAAGAGAGAGATAGAGACAGAGAAACAGAGAGAGAGTGAGAGAGAGAGAAAGAGAGACAGAGAGAGAGCGAGAGAGAGAGAGAGAAAGAGAGACAGAGAGAGAGCGAGAGAGAAAGAGAGACAGAGAGAGAGCGAGAAAGAGCGAGAGAGAGAGAGAGAGAGAGAGAGAGAGAGAGAGAAAGAGAGCGAGAGAGAGAGAGAGAGAGAAAGAGAGAGAGATAGAAAGAGAGACAGAGAGAGAGCGAGAAAGAGCGAGAGAGAGAGAGAAAGAGGGCGAGAGAGAAAGAGAGAGAGATAAAGAGAGACAGAGAGAGAGCGAGAGAGAGAGAGAAAGAGAATCAGAGAGAGAGAGAGAGAGAGAAAGAGAGACAGAGAGTGCGAGAGAGAGCGAGAGAGAAAGAGAGACAGACTTAGAGAGACAGAGAGAGAGATTACATACAACGCTTATATACAACGAAATTAACGAATTATAATCATTATTAAAGACATAGACAAATTATATATACCAACAAAGAAAAGAAAAACAAAATAAAAATATGTAAATTTATAAGAAAACAATAATCGAGTAATTAGATTTTGTTATCTTTTTTCTCTCTTTTTTTCTTTTAGTTTGTTTGTCGTTGTTGTTGTTTTTGTTTTTGTTTTTGTCTTTGTTCTTGTTGTTGTTTTTGTCTTTGTGTTGATGTTATTTTTGTCTTTGTTGTTGTTGTTGTTGTCTTTGTTGTTGTTGTTTATGTTGCCGTCATCTTTGCTTCTCTTTCCCTTTCTATTTCTACCTAGTTTTATAGGTGTCTTTGATTTTTTCATTTATTTGTCTATTTATTAATTCATTCTCATTTCCTCCCTCACTCCCTCCATTTTTTCTTGTCTCTCCCTCCTTCCCACTCTCGTCTCCTCCTTCGTTTCTTCTCCTTCCCTCCCTCTCTTCCTCTCCCCTTCTTTCCCCTCCTCTTTCCCTTTCTTCTCTTTCCCTCCTTTTCTTCCTCTCCCCTTCTCCCCCCTCCCCTCTCCCCTTCCTCTCTTCCTCTCCCCCTCTTCCTCTCCTCTTCTCCCCCTCCTCTCTCCTCTTCCTCTCCTTCCCTCCCTCTCTTCCTCTCCTTTTCTCCCCCTTCTTCTCTCCTCTTCCTCTCCTTCCCTCCCTCTCTTCCTCTCCTCTTCTCCCCTTCCTCTCTCCTCTTCCTCTCTTCCTCTTCCTCTCCTCCTCTCCCCCTCCTCTCTCCTCTTCCTCTCTTCCTCTCCCCCTCTTCCTCTCCCCTTCTCCCCTTCCTCTCTCCTCTTCCTCTCCCTCTTCCTCTCCTCTCTCCCCTTCCTCTTCCTCCCCCACTTCATCTGCTCTTTCTCTCCCTCTTCACTTTCCTTTCACCGCGGTTTCGTAAAGACCTTGCTAATGCAGTCATCAGATGCAGGTTGCAGAGCTCTTGCAACTCGCGTAAGAACACACTTTGGCTTGGTTTAGTGTTGAAATTCCAGGCGATGTTGCAAGAAGTCTGGGGAATAGAGGGAAGGGAGGAAGGGGAAAGGGAAAATCAGGGAGGAGAAAGAGGGGAGGGGAGAAGGAGGGAAGGAAGGGAAGGGAGGATGGGGAAGGGGAGAAGGAGGGGAGGGGAGAAGGGAGGGAAGGAGAGGAAGGGGAGAAGGAGGGAGGGAGGGGAAGGGGGAGAAGAAGGGAGGGAGGGGAAGGGGGAGAAGGAGAGAGGGAGGGGAAGGGTAGAAAGAGGGAAGGAGGGGAGGAGGAGAAGGAGGGAGGGATGGGAGGGGGAGAAAGAGGGGAAGGGGGAGAAGGAGGGAGGGAGGGGAAGGGGGAGAAGAAGAGAGAGACGGACGGGGGAAGAAGAAGGGAGGGGGGAAGGGGAAAAGGAGGGAGGGAGGGAGAGATAGGGGGAGAAGGAGAGAGAGACGGGAGGAGGAGAAGGAGGGAGGGAGGGGAAGGGGAGAAGGAGGGAGGAAGGGGAAGGGGGAGAGTAGGAGAAAGAGGGAAGGGAGAAAGGGAAAGGGAGATACAGAGGAAGGGGAAGAGAAAGGGAGGAGCGAGAAAGAGAGGGATGGGAAGGGGAGAGGGAGAGGGAGGGAGGGGGAAGAGGGAGAGGGAGGGAGGGGGAAGAGGGAGAGGGAGGGAGGGGGGGAGAGGGAGGTGGGGCGTTCTCAGCAGCTGATGGGGGGAAAGGGGGAAGGGGGTAGGGGGTGGGGGGGGGGGGGGAGCAAACTCAGTGTAATTAGAGAGAGACGGATTATTATTTATTTTTTTTTTCAATCTTACTTCCTTACGTTTTTGCCTTTCACAATATTGTTTAATTCTATATCCATTTGCATATCGGTGGCATAATTCAAAATACAGTATTTAAATCGTAATATATCTGACTAGATAAAAATGTACACGTGGAAAACGAGTTAAAAAGAAAGGGTCAAAATAAATAAAAGATAATAAATATCTAGGCAGATAGATTAAAAAATATATTGTTAAATAGATCTGTACATTTATTAATTTATTCATATATTCTCATAAACATACATACTGACATTTCTCTCTCAATCTCTTTCTTTATCTATCTATCTACATATCTATCTATCTATCTATCTACCTATCTATCTCTATCTATACCCATATTTATACTATGTATACATATATATATATATATATATATATATATATGTGTGTGTGTGTGTGTGTGTGTGTGTGTGTGTGTGTGTGTGTGTGTGTGTGTGTGTGTGCACGCGTGTATGTATATGTGTGTGCTATTGTATCGAAAAGAGTAAACAAATCAATCATTAAGAAAATAATAAGAACAATAACGATGATAATCATATAAAAAATAACACTAACAATCATAATAAGAAAAACAATAAGATATA
>NC_061850.1:26361840-26364340 GCF_019202785.1 Penaeus chinensis | reverse complement strand
AATAAAAGATAAAATAATAATAATAATAATAATAATAATAATAATAATAATAATAATAATAATAACAAATGATAATAATGATAATAATAATTATTATTATCATTATTATTATTATTACTATAATAACAAATAATGATAATAATAATGATAGTAATAATAATGATGATGATGATGATAATAATGATAATAATAATAATAATAATAATAATAATAATAATAATAATAATAATAATAATAATAATAATAATAATAATAATAACAATAGTAATGATAATTATCAGTATTTACAAGGGAAACCGAGCTATATTTTACATATTTTTAGGCGACGTGTTTTTATTGGTTCATTCATAAGAAATCTCGACCAACAAAATATCAGGAAATATATGTATGATTGCTGTTGACATACAAAAGAAGAAAAACTATATAAAAATGGCCAATTATAAAACATTAATAACTGGGAGACTACTGACCGATTTAGACGAAATTCATAGATATACAGATTTTGAAAACGTCAAAACATCCTATTTCTTAAACAGAATAATGTTTAGATATATATTATATATTATATATATGTTTGTTATGTATATATATATTCCTTTAAATTTACACTAAGTTGATAAAAGATGAGAAGAAAATAGATAACGTCGCAAATCGCAGAGAAAATTTAATAAAACCAATAAAGGCTGAAAACACCATTATCCTCTTAAAAACCTCATAAATCAAAAAATAAAATTCCTATTATATTCTTATACTTATAAAAATCAAAAAGGCCTTTTTAATTATATATAGAATGCATAAGTAACACTGCAAATAAGAAAAATAACCGAAAAAAGACACAGAAAACATAGCCAAACAGAAAATCATAACATAACATAGAAAATAACACAACACAACACAAACTAACACAACATAGAAAACCAGAACTTCAAAATATCTCATAATCATATCAAATTATTATTACTATGATCCTCATGACCATTATCATTACTATTCCCCCTTCCCCAAATCATAAATCACCATTTCCTGAAAACCGTCGGGGAAGGAAGGTCTGTTGTTGTTCTCAAACCGTTCTGTTCGTCTCTCTTTGTTCTCTCTGTTCTCTCTCTGTTCTCCGTGTTCTTCTCGTGTCTCCATGCCCTTACGCTGGGAGAACAGAGGATTTACAAGCCGTTGGAGACATTATTGATGGTAAGAATGACTTTGATTGTTAGTGAAGAGTGTTGAGAGAATGTGGTCGTTTTCATCATTTTTTTTTTTTTTTTTTAATCTTTGTTTTTATTTATTCCTTTTGGTTTTATTTATCTGTTTTTTTTTTTTTCTCTCTCTGTTATTTTCAGTGTTTATGTTTTTCACTAGGAGATGTAACTAGATTATTTATTTATCTCTTGGTAATGAGGAAGTTAAAGCAATTTTTATTCTGTTCGTAATTGTGTTTAAAGTTTTATTATCCTTTTTATATTTAATGAAAAGAAATTAAAAGCGAATTCAAGTCATTTTAATTTCTTTTTCCAAAGCAAAGAGCATGGTTGGCAGGGATAAATGATTATTAATATACAAGAAACAAACGTAACTCTGGTGTTACTTTAGGAGAGCTTTAGTGCATGATAATCGGGTTTTCATGATTGACAGCACGTGGAATTGTTAAAATGATGCGATCTAAGTCATCTTTCGTCTATGACATTTCCTGCGGAGATGGAAAGGGAAGGTTATTTATTTTGAAATCTAATTATCGTGTCCATTCTTTCACCTTTCAGTGGGAGACAGTTGACTGATGTGTCTTTTTGATTAGATTTACGTGCATTTGTCTAGAAAGGGGCAACATATCGGTAGAAAAGACAATTCCCAGACATTCGAAGATAACAGGTGAGAACTTAGCCCGATGACGTCAGGATGGCATCTACGTAGATGCCATGCCCACTGCGAGTTTTCTTTATTGATCGTCTTGAGACAGATTGTTCCACAAGTGCGAAGTCACAAATGAGCCAGTTACTAATACTTCTTATCTCTCTTGGATGATTTTTGAGAATGCCCTCACATAACCGATTATGATGATTTTAGTTTTGACAGATTCCTCCCACTACCTGCAATCCAAATACATCAAAATTATGCCGCTGAAACACTCTCGGTAGCAACAATCTTGTCCCCAATACTCTATCGTGCTACATGTACTTGGAGGAGTTTTTGTTTTCCTGGTCGGGGGTTAGGGGGCAATAGTTCCCCACAGGGAGGGCTGAAGGGGGTGCAGCTTCCTGTATTCAGCTGTATAGTGTGATATTATCTTCATTATGTTATTATATTATTATTAGTTTACCTCACCATTTCTCTGGTACTTTTCATACCCTTCCCTGCTATCGTGGCCAAGAAAATGGGGGGTTGGGGGGTTCTGTGACATAATCCCTACATATGTGTGCACTAGAGGGTGAGAGGAATCCAATCAACACCAAAATCCTCAAAATCAGTTATGCGGAGGTATTGTGAAAAATTACCCTCACTTTCCCTT
>NC_061850.1:26336840-26349340 GCF_019202785.1 Penaeus chinensis | reverse complement strand
ATCTCTCTGTCTTTCTCTTCCGTCTCTCTCTGTCTTTCTCTTCCGTCTCTCTCTGTCTTTCTCTTCCGTCTCTCTCTGTCTTTCTCTTCCGTCTCTCTCTGTCTTTCTCTTCCGTCTCTCTCTGTCTTTCTCTTCCGTCTCTCTCTGTCTTTCTCTTCCATCTCTCTGTCTTTCTCTTCCGTATCTCTCTGTCTTTCTCTTCCGTCTCTCTCTGTCTTTCTGTTCCGTCTCTCTCTGTCTTTCTCTTCCGTCTCTCTCTGTCTTTCTCTCCCGTCTCTGTCTTTCTCTTCCGTATCTCTCTGTCTTTCTCTTCCGTATCTCTCTGTATTTCTCTTCCATCTCTCTCTGTCTTTCTCTTCCATCTCTTTCTGTCTTTCTCTTCCATCTCTCTCTGTCTTTCTCTTCCGTCTCTCTCTGTCTTTCTCTTCCGTCTCTCTCTGTATTTCTCTTCCGTCTCTCTCTGTCTTTCTCTTCCGTCTCTCTCTGTCTTTCTCTTCCGTCTCTCTCTGTCTTTCTCTTCCGTCTCTCTCTGTCTTTCTCTTCCATCTCTCTGTCTTTCTCTTCCGTCTCTCTCTGTCTTTCTCTTCCGTCTCTCTCTGTCTTTCTGTTCCGTCTCTCTCTGTCTTTCTCTTCCGTCTCTC
Organism: Penaeus chinensis; assembly: GCF_019202785.1. Classification (NCBI taxonomy): domain Eukaryota; kingdom Metazoa; phylum Arthropoda; class Malacostraca; order Decapoda; family Penaeidae; genus Penaeus; species Penaeus chinensis. The sequence goes on along the minus strand of NC_061850.1, from coordinate 26,348,699 downwards.
TCTGTCTTTCTCTCCCGTCTCTCTGTCTTTCTCTTCCGTATCTCTCTGTCTTTCTCTTCCGTATCTCTCTGTATTTCTCTTCCATCTCTCTGTATTTCTCTTCCATATCTCTTTCTTTCTCTCTCTCTCTCTTTCATTTATATTTTTACATTCTTTTTCAATTCCACCCTCTATTCTCCCCTCTGTCAATTTTAGTTCATTCTTGGTTCCTTTTATCACTTTTCTTAAGAGTCATTGATTCATTAGATTTAGTGTTGATACAATTGTTAGTTTACAAGTAAGTAATACCTAATAAGGGACTTTTCATTTTCATTTTTCACTATCTGGTATGCACTTCCAAGTCCTTAAATTTTTATTTTATTTCATGGAACTGTCATGGTTCATAGTTTCCTTTCCTAATCACTACTTTGTTGATTTTGACCTGTCAGTAATATGCCTCTTGACAGTAGCCTAGCAGTAATGATGTCATCGCAACTACTGTGTTTTAAAGTCTGTCAGCCATCTCGGTCATAAGTATTCTTTGCTTTAGAAAGGGAAAGGGTTAATTGCTTTGGTTCTCTTTGGTGGGATAACCTCTGGTCTCGGTTTCGATGATCTGCGAGCCGCGACCTTCCCCCTCTCTTCCCATCCTAGTATGACAAGGATACAGACAGTCATAAACAACAGCACATTAACAACATCTGCTACCTCAAATAGTTGATGGGATGCTGTGCTTTTTTTTTTATTATTAATTGATTTATGTACTTTTCTGATAAGGGCCCAGATGTATCTCCTCAAAAGTCACTGTGTTAGGGGAAATAAAGAAAGAGAGTGCTGGAAAAAGAAAAATGATGTTCCAGAGATATAGCTTTTGAGTTTGCTTTCAGTTTCGTTAGAGACAGCTGGTCTGACACTGCTTACGAAAAGGGGGGAAAAAGCCATTAACTAAAACTTACCCTGCCTTGATTCATAGAGATTTCAAAAGGACAGTTGGCCTTACACTCTGTCTCTTCCCTTCATCCTTTCTCTCTTATTGTAGCCCAACTCTTCTCTTCATTTCTGACTGTACAGGTTCTAGTTCATGTTTATAAGTAGTTGGGATTTGTCAGGCATTTATATTAGATTGCCTTATGTAGTACCTTAGTCTGTAATTGTTTCAGAATGGTAGACTAGAAAGTGGCATATTTTGTAGGACCATGAAGTACACCTCACAGTTATTTCTTTGCTTTGTACACAAATCACTTAGTTCACCACTCAAACCATTCTCCTGTTTATCGCTAATATCTACCTGCGTGTTGAAATATGTCTTTCTACGCATGATATCTATTTGCATTTTTGTTGCATGTTAACACTGGCTACTGACACATATTGTATTACCGTAATCTGTGTTTTATTATTTTTTACTTTTGTTATCTTTGGTCATATATTTTGAAGATGCCAAAATACCCATTTTCATTCTTATCATGACTTCTGTGTAAAGATTCCCTAACTCTTGTGACTCAGATGGCCCAATAACAATAGCACAGGGACCTCCCGAAAGCAGTTACTCGAAGAGAAGCACTCGGAGTTTGTACGGGAAGCGCTGCCAGAACTCCTAAGCCTCTTAGCTGGGGTGAGTCCACTCGGATCTGTTTACCATTCTGAGTCGCACTTTTAACGCTACAGTGACGGTGCCAGAAATCTCTGGGTGTCACTCATTCCAGTGACTTCTGGAACCGTCCAGCTATTTGACTGGGGAGTCCACTATGTGTAGCAGAACTTCCCGCTTGCCTTGCTTTAGCTTTTAGCTGTACCCGTCACAATGAGTTGGTTTTTCATGATGGCTATAGATGTGCCCAGCTGTAAGAGGTTAAGGCATGTGTGTGTCCCTTGATAGTGACTGAATTGTCGTGTGTAGTGAACTGGCACTGAAGGCTTGTAGGAAGGAGTGTTTTGTTGATGTTATACTTATATATAAATTTTGTATGTGCATTGTTTCATGAGTGTTCTAGTAATTGTTATGAAATGTCAATGTAAAATGTTTGGTCATTATTGTAACTTCTAAGACTTTATAGTGGATTGGTATATACTTGTATATTTTTGTTAAAAATTAATGCAATTGGCTCCATATTTGTATTGGTATTGATGCTTTAATACGTCTTTGTATTTTTAGAAATAAGTTAAAAATGCATATTGATGATCATTTACATTTCCTTCCTGCTCACAGCATTTACAAGTAGAAGACACGGAGAAGAAAAAGAAAACAGGAGATAAACGCACAGCAAGAGAACTGCTAGGTTTTATGAAGTCAGCAGGTGTCCTGTCCGTGGATGTAGTCAATTCGCTCTCCTTCATCCTGGGAGCATCTGTGCAGGGAGAAAAGTAGGTGTTGTGTTAAAAAAATGTGTTAGATTTAGTGTGCATCTTTACAGTATAGTAAAATATGTTCATGATGTTATATTGCAAAATGGGATACCTTAGCATACTTCTAGAGGCTAATAACACTGGTAATAATATTTTCAAAAGAAAACTGAGACATGATACTCAGTGCACAATGTTAATGCTAGATGTTGCATATATTAGTGCAATGAATATATATCAATTTAACCATTAATCATTTTGACAGAGTATGTTGATTTCATACAGGGTAAAATATTTGCAAACTAAAGATCTTTTTTCCTCTTTTGGCAGAACAGAGAGAGACTTATTATCTGTGGCCACAGATGCCAATAATTGCTATAGATCTGGATATCTTAGCAAAAAAAATGCCTTCCAAAAGGGGTAAGTTATGCTCCTACTACCTGTTTTTGTTACATATGCACAAGTATGATATACATGTGCTTATATCTTATATACTGTATATATGTATCCACACATTTGTTCATACTTATAAACATGCATACTTACATACCTACATACATACACACATATATATATATATATATATATATATATATATATATATATATATATATATATATATATATATATATATATATATTTATATATATATATATATATATATATATATATATATATATATATATTTATATATATATATATATATATATATATATATATATTTATATATTTATATATTTATATATATATATATATATATATATATATATTTATATATTTATATATATATATATATATATATATATATATATGCATTGTCTTTATATTTGCTACATATTGCTGATGTTTTTGCACAGTCTGTTTGAGCAGTGGTTACTGAGAGGGTTGGACTGGGCACCACACGGGGAGTGGCTGTGTGTGCGTCGAGGGTGTAGACAATCGTGGCCAGTCGTATCTTTAACCCAACCTTCCCATCATAGGCTTGTAGCTTCTCCAGCACCAGGGTGAGAACTTTAAGTTGTGTTTTTATTATAGATAACCAGACTGTTATTTAGAGGGTTACTCATTCTGAACATGGTTTTCTTGAGTATATTTTCTTATTTTGTTTTAAGTTATTTTATTTTATCTTATAATATTCTTTAGTAATTATCACTGAAATCAAGTCATGGAAATAAAGAAATATCTAGCTTTTATGGCGCTGTCTGTATATAGATTATAATTGCTGAAGTTTACCTTTAATCTTTCCAGTCACAGACTCATGTACATATGTGAACTGGTGGATGGCATGACAGCCTACATGGGCGAAGAAGCAACGTATACAGATCTGAAAGTGCGGCGATGTTCTAAATCAAATATATTTGTCCTCCAACCCCTTAGGTAAGGAAAGAGGAAGGCATTTTCAAGGGATCCTTTTTATTTAGTAGTGATTGTCCTGTTACTCATGTTTCATCTTTACAAGAACAGAATTTGAGGTTGTGAAGGGAATGAGTTTCCGTGATCAGAGTTCATGAAGAGTGCATTTTAGGGGAATAATACTTCTTAGGGTTTACTTTCAAAAATATCCATCAGTTCAAAATGTAAACTATTGGTAGGCTAAAAATTAGTGCTTGATTCTTAAATAGGTTTATGATATTTCCTGTTGTAATGAATCATTTCTTTCTACCAGACATGCAGTCATCCACAAATGCCATGACACCCGAGTTGTGCTTGGGCCCGTGGCAGGACGCGTTAAGTTAAGTGAATGTCGTAACACTGTTGTTGTGTGTGCAGCAAGGTCCCTGGTCATAGCAGATTGCCGGGGCATCGTAATACACACATTGTCTCCCCAGAGGCCATTACTTGTAGGAGGGCGCACACAGGGTGTGACTGTAGCTCCCCTGAATATCCACTATCCTCGCCTCAAGCACCACATGGCCCAGACACAACTTCGCCCTCACATCAACATGTGGAATAGACCCCTGCATCTTGGTTAGTACAAAAGGCCTTGTTAAACCCAATATTGTGAAATTTGAATTAACTAAATACCATTTTTTAAAATGTTTCATCAAAAGGTATATTCAGTCAATTGGTTTGTCTATGGTTAAACAATGTATGAACATCAGTAACTATTTTTTTTCATAGGCTGTCAGGATTGTTATAAATTCCTTTTTATCACCCACTATAGCACTGTTCTCTAGTTTATTTGATGTCAAACTAACAAATTTTTCTCTCTTCAATCCCCCTCTCTTCCATGCCCTCTCAGGGAGTGAAGGTGGTGTTCTCAGTGGTGCGTGTGAAGTGATGAATCCCGAGGACTTCCAGCTGCTAGTCATTCCATTCACCCAAACTGCTCCTGTGGACGGCAGACCCCCCCTCCTTCCCCCAGGTCTTCCTCATGAGTTTGCTAAGGTGAGAGCTGCCTCTTTTTATAGAGAAAAGGAGGTTTGTTGATATTACTTTACTCAAGGAAAACTATTGATAACTTAGAACTACTCTGTCCCAGGGGCAAGTCTAAGCAAGGTGATTGATAGTCACCTGACTTAGTTCATCCTTTCAGCTACCCACAAATCTTTACACTCCCTACACCACAACACTGTGCCCTCCTTTCTGCACTGCCAGAAGCACAAAAACCCAAGCACTACCACCTTTAGGTTGGGATGCTTTTAGTTGTACCTTGCAAAATAACAAAGCATTCAGAACCTTGACCTGGCATTTCAACAGAGGTCGACAGATATGCCCCAGCTACCTAGACCTGGTTGTCTAGGTAGCTGGGGCATATCTTCTTTCCCCCCACCCCCATTGTGTAGTGTTTATAGAGTTGTCTTGAAATTTCTTCTTGATCTTAATTTTTCATTATTGTCATTATTATTATATTGTAAACATTCCTGATATTGTCTCGTAAGTAAAAAAGGAGAAATTGAACTTCTCAGCTGTACATTAAGCGTAAGTCTATTCTGTCCTGGGATCCCTAGACAGGAGTGCCAAAGTCTGGTCAGCTACAGAGAGGGATGCTTTTACGGGCTACTTCATGATTCATCCATTAATGTTCTTTTCAAATTCCTGCTTTTATAATCCTTATAACTGGTGTTCCACAAGTAAATAACTTCCAAAGAGAGCTCCATGTTTTTGGCACGTCGGGGTGGGTTGAGGTATATGTTCGTTAGTCGAATGAAAGTTTATCTGAATAATCTATAAACATTTAGTGAGATGTCATTGTTTGATGCATTATATCTGTTTTATAATTAATTTTGTTTTTATCTTTTTTATTTAAGGTTCTAAGTAATGAGTTTACCAGTAATTATATTGTAGTTTTTGTTTCAGCAATATCTTTTAGCTCTAGGCAGGGATGAAATACCAACATAGCATTTTCAGGCTGCAGAGGGATTTTCATCTCAGATCTAGCTAGGGAAGCATCCAGCTCTGTAAAGGGATCCCTGGACAGAATAGATTAATGTGACCGGCCCTTTAGTGGTGTCACATTTTAGGTCATTATCTTCCATTCATATTTATAAGATTATGAATGCAGATGAAAATTACCATTGTCATAACATACTCTCAGAGTATCGTAACCTAATGATTTTATTTCTCCCCCCCCCCCTCCCCTCTCTCTCTCATATATCACAATGGGCTTCTATATTTCTTTCTTTTTCATTCCCCAGAGTGTAGAAGAAGCTGGAAAATGTGTGTCTAGTTTCCGGGCAGAAGTCAGGGATGCAGACTTGACGCCAGAGCAAAGAGCCATTCTGCAAAAGGCTATTGATGCAAGATTCAAGGTGGGTTTGTAACAGTTTTTGCTGTTGGATCACACTTATGCTGGGTCTACATTTTTCTTTTCTTTTTCTGTCTCTTTCTTATAGCCTCTCTTCTTTTTCTCATTCTCTTTCCCTCTCTTTTTCCTTTGAACTTATGTACAGCATAAGTTTTGTAGCATGGTGAATGCATTATTGTTGGTGTAAACCAAAATACACAAAAGGAACAAGTACACACAGATTAATATATACATATTTTTGTTTTCAGGCTTGGCTGAGAGATACAGGTAAACAGCGCGAACTTGATCAACTAGAAAAACTTGCTTTAACACTGAAATATGAAAGAGTAGCCAAAACTACAGCAATTTAAAGATATTGTTGAATATACTTTACGTAAATATATTTAAAGGTTTTAATTATATAATGCCATAAAAGCATCAATGATTAATGGAAAATCTGCAATAAGCCCCAGTGATTTTAAAATGGAATTTCATCATACGATTTGATTTTAATTTCTTATACTCAAAATATGTAAAATATGTTACCATGTTAAGGAAAACAATAAAAAGTAAAAGTTTGTATTGTTTTATTTTTTCCTCCTTTGGTTTACTAGGATGTGAAGGAGCAACACATTTCAGATTCACTGTTGGCAATTCTGTAATTTATTCTACCTTTGTTAACCCAGTTTTTTTTGGTTTCAATAATTCTGTTTGTCTTAAATGTATTTACAATTGAATTTAATATTTTTTTATGGTTGTTTTTCCTGAGTCAAAAGAGAAAATATTAAATAATAGGTTCAGTTAGAGGGAATCATCAGTGATGGAGGAAAAAAATTGTGCATTGTAGCCATACAACATATATCTTAGCAATTCTGTATATATCATATATTGATTATGAACCTAAATTTATATGAAAGATTAGACATCTACTAAATTTGCTTATTTGTAAAACATCTGTAGTTTAGACATTTCTTACCCATAAGGAAATTAGGGTAAATCAGATGTCAAACAGTGAGAAAGAAAAATAAAAAAAAATTTGCCACTTTGACATACCCATCACTGTTGGGTTAAGACAAGACTAATATGTGGATTTGTGTTCCTTAGTATAAGAAGGTAATTTCTTTAGAATTACTATGATGAACTAAAACAGAATTACATTTAATTGACAAACAAACAACTGCAGGGACAATTTATATCGAATCTCCCTTGAATTTCAAGTACCCCTTATGATTTTAGGATAAGTAGAAACATATGCATAAGCCATCAAGTTGTTTATTGATAACTTTTCCTACATCGGTTGCTGTGTCACCGTGGGAATGCACAGACAAAAGCAGACATGAAGCTAACAAAAAAGTTAGGTTGTGAACGTTCAGACAGCTGAAATGATGAAATCTTTACAACCCCTGTGCAAGATATACCAGTTGACTAACATTCCTATACTGCCAGCAACTGTATTTATATAGTACTGGAAGTGCAAGAATCACAGTACAACTATCTTCTTTCTGAACTAAGAGATGGGAACTTGTGGCCCAAATCTCGTAGTTCTTTTTAGTCACTAGTGGGATAAATAACTGTTTCCAGGGATATTTTCCTCATATTGTGTATATATTTAACCCTGTATGGGACACTGGTTCAAGGGTAACTATAGCTTCATCCACAACAGGATGTGCATCATTTTCTTCTTGGTGGATATAATGCATATGGTCCTTAAAGCTACACTGAAAAATAGTTTTGCTCGTGAGAATCATGAATGAAATTAAAACAATATATTCTTTGTATAATTTTGACCTAGACACAAAACTATTACAGAAATAAATATAACACAAAATCATCTTAACCAAATTAAGTAATACAAAACTGGAAATGTACAATATAGCCATTTACAACAACATACCAAAATCCACAATGTAAGAAACTAAAAAAGTGAAATGACACAAATCTCATAAATAAAAGACTAGATAGCTATCAAGATCCTCCTGGAATGGTATGTCAATGCCTTGTTCAATAAAGCACTCTATCATGACATCAAAGGTAAATTTTATGTTCTGCCAGTACAGAGACATTGAATTAGTAAATATTTATTAAATATAAACTTTTTTTTATTTTCTTTTTTTCACATGCACACCTCTCACTCAAGATTGCAATAATGGATTCATTTGAATTACAAAAAGGAAATTCTTGGCCATTTTGTGACTATACATGTGCAGAAAATCATAAGAGCTGCATGGACAAAAGTTCTGTCCAGGCTAAGAGATGAATACTTTGGAACATGCTATTATGAGGCTTTGGAAACTATATGCAGACTATAGCACATTATGTAATTGTTATTCTCTGGTAACTACACTCTACCAGTTTCAGGGATTCAAATGCAGCTTGGGCATCCAAACACAATGCAATGAATGTGTCAGTGATGGTACTACAAAACAAGACAACCATTTCTAATCTACTTTTTTTTTCTTTTTTTGACTTTCCAGTGTTGAAATCCATAAATTTCTGCTCTTTTATTTTATACATTTTCATCCTGTAAAAATCTAAAATTCCGTTACCTGTCCCATGCAAATCAGTACCCCTTGGTTTTCTGTCCTTGGTTTCCTACCCATTTTTCGAACTGGAAGACCAGGCTGCCATCTGCTAATTTGGGCTTTTTATTCTCTTATTTATTCCATTATTCTGCCTCTCCAATTTTTGATTTCCACTGCATAAAATCAATGATGCAATGTAATCGATGTTTAAATACCTGTCCTTGTTTTATACACAACTGCTCTTGATGTACTATGTCATGCAAAAGTAACTTTCTCAAAGTTTTAAATGCCCCACCGTTAACTGTCACTAACAATGGGTTATGGTTATTAAGTCCTGCACACACACAGACATAGATAGAATTTTCATAGGAACAATCTATAAAAACACATATCTAAAGACTGCTCTGGTAGGTTGCTTACGTACAGAACATAAAGAACAATTCTCTGTCCTTATGTGAAAAAGCAAGGACAGGAGGCTCTTGTAATCTACCATGAATAGATCTTTCCCATTGCTTATGATAATTAACATTAACGCAGAAGGAACAGCGAGCATGAAAGTAGTCTCTAGCGCAGGCCAGGCGAGGCAGAAGCAGCTGGTCGGGAAAGGTGTTCTGAGCTCACTGCTCGACCACGCACAGCTAGGGGAACCTGTAAGGACTGTTTAGATGGGAAGTATTACTATACAAGAATACAAAAAAGGATACTGCACTGCTAGTGTCATGAATCAAAAGAAATATACATATCCTTATGGATTTTAGTATTAAAATTATCATTATCCTCAATATAGAAAATAGTTTTTTTTTTTTACAATTTTTTTTTATTATTTAATACTTTTTCTTCATAAATTAGTAATAAGCTCTTATAAGCACATCTCGCCACACTAACCTGTTTCTGGGGCTCCTCTCCACTAAGAACGGACAGTGAACTTGCCCGTTTCAGTCTGAAAGAGAGAACAATCTCCAAATAGGATCAACAGCATTTTGAAAGTTTCTCCCTTCTCATTTCATCTTTATGAATAAAAAAAAAAAAAAAAAATCCCAAAGGTCGGATTTCACTCAGAAGTATTTCAGATGCAAAGGCTTTCACTTCCAAGAGCAAAGAGAGAGTACAACAGAATGGTTTACACAGCACAGGGTACTCTCTTAAAAAGGGTAATCATACACAACTTGCCACAACAGGAATCAACCATCCAGAGACCGGGAAAGCCACACAAATTTTCTCAAGATGAAAAGTAGTACCAATGTTAACTTTAAGAAATCCCCTTAAATTGAGCATAATGGAAAATACTCAGTTATATATAAATGAGAAATCATCCTTTTTTTCATGGATAAACAAAAACAAAATCAAATTAAATTAATCAATAGCTAAAAAAATCCCAACTTCCTGTTCTGAAACAAGAACAAAGAAACAAACCACATTAAATTTTGAATCATGCAGTTAGCCACACATTAACAAACACAAGAAATTTTGAAATGATAGCAATGATAAAGTAATTGCCCCAACATACTTTAAACATCCACAGATTCACCACAAAGTTATGTAACCACAACTTACTTGGTCACATGGAACAAAACTTCCAATGAAAAATATTTACACACAAACATACATTGTAAAACACACAACACTAAGCAACTGCAACAACAATAGCAAGAACATCAAACAAGAGACAGAATATGAAGTTAAATATATATTACAGTGACTCAAAACCAATATACATTTAATACATATACTCAGCAGGTAAGCAATTTGTAATCACAAAACAGGTGATTGAGGAAAAGAGAAAGTTACAAGTGAGAGAGACAGAGAAAAGGGAGAGGAGAGGAGAAGTAATGGAAATCTTGGGGGGGAAGGGGGGGGGGGAGAGAGAGAGAGAGAGAGAGAGAGAGAGAGAGAGAGAGAGAGAGAGAGAGAGAGAGAGAGAGAGGGAGAGGGAGAGGGAGAGGGAGAGGGAGAGGGAGAGGGAGAGGGAGAGGGAGAGGGAGAGGGAGAGGGAGAGGGAGAGGGAGAGGAAGAGGAAGAGGAAGAGGAAGAGGAAGAGGGAGAGGGAGAGGGAGAGGGAGAGGGAGAGGAAGAGGAAGAGGGAGGGAGTGAGAGAGAGAGAGAGAGAGAGAGAGAGAGAGAGAGAGAGAGAGAGAGAGAGAGAGAGAGAGAGAGAGAGAGAGAGAGAGAGAGAGTAGGAATGAGAAGGGGAAGAGAGAGGAAAAAGTAGAGGGGAAAGAGAAAGACAGGAAAAACATTAGAGAGAGCATTTATTTATGATAGGCAGGGATGCTAAGATATACATCACAGCCACTCTTATCACAGAATTCAGAAATGGAATGAAACTGCCCCTTCAAAATGGACATCTAGAGTTGGGAAAGAAAGAAAAACAAAATTAAAGTTTTGGTTCTCCTATATATCTTTTTTCTTTCTTTCTTTTCTTTTGTACCTAAAAACAATACCAAACTACAAAATTTGAATCATCAGCCCATCAGAATTAACTAAAATTATATTATAAATCTCTGGATACAAATATGAATGCTTATCAATTTTTACCAATTTTCACTATATACACAACCCAATAATTTTTCTATTCTTTTCTTTTTAATCTAATACCAATATCAATGTAAACAACAATCTTAGTCAACATCACAATAATAAAAAAAATCATTAAAAAATAAAATAATTAAGTCTATATCCTTAACATACACATCAAGTAACAATAACAATTTCGTTTTCCAAATATTAACAATTCACCAAACAGAAACTTGTTTACAGAGAAATACTTAGTAGTAACTATGACTATTCATTTAGAATATTTGGTTTATCCTGAAAGCTTATCTGTTACATTACACCAGCAAGACTAAAGCAAACTGTGCATATGAAGCATTCTAATTGCAAATAGAAACACAAACTTCACTTACCTTCATAAGGAGTACACTAACACTGTTGGGCTTTATTTTTCCTTATCTTTTTCCCATAACTCTAATCTAAATACCAACAGTGTTATGTTTACCGTGTAAATTTAACGTGTAAATTTCATAAAGACTTGGGGTAGAAATGGAAATTTTAACTAAGAAGAGTCTGAATTCACTTTAAGAGCTTATTTACATATGATGACTTATCACCATTATCAAACTTTAATGAACTAGATCCCATGATTCTTTATTTTTACCTATCATCAGCCTAAAGTTTTAGTTATTAATTTCTAAACTTTAAAAAATTCCTTCCATTATCTTGACCCTAAACATAATCAACCTTTGGAATCCTGAGAGAATACCTAATAACTATTCTTTCATCATCGGGGTTCAG
>NC_061850.1:26324340-26329340 GCF_019202785.1 Penaeus chinensis | reverse complement strand
CTTTTAATATGAAAATGTGCACTAAATAAACAAAAACAAAAAACATAAACACAAAATAATTGATGTGCCCTACTTTAAATATTGCTAGAAGATTCACAATGTGTGACAGCTCAAGCCTTGACGCAAGGAATACAAAACTGACCTCCCAGTAAAGCATTAATAAAAAAAAAAAAAAAAAAAATCTGTAGTTGTTTTTTACAAGGTTGCAAAGTCTTGCAATAAAAAGTATACTAATAACTATTTCATCCTAAAAGAATATAAACCAATGATAATAATCATAAAAACAATGGATGGAAGGCCTACTTTTCTCAAAGCCTTTCACTGAACATTACTCTTTTTCCCTATTGTTCACGTGGGAGTCGATTAAAAGAGAGATGCCAAGTCTTTAGCAAAGGGGGAGAAGTGATGGGAAAGATGGAACACTACTGCCATGATCACTCTGACAAAAAGTGTTTACAAATGAAACCCACACAACAACGCGACTGCTACCCTTCGCAAAACGTCAAAACTTCAAGAGGAATGAGAAAAGGCTGTAGCATTTATCGTTGTGATTCCATTTCAAAATCAACCAAGAAGAAAAGAAGGAAAGTTCAACCTTAAATGAGTTTCACAAAAGGATTACTGTACAAGGAAGAGGGGTACTAGAAAAAAAAATATATGACAATCAAAAAAAAGAACCAATATTCAGTTGATTTCAAAACTCGTTTACCAACTCTAATTCTCAGTTATTTTGAAAACCCTCTTGCTTTACCTGAGTCATTGGGAAGAATTAATCTACTTCACACATCATTAATTAGTATTCCTAACTGTTTTTTTTAACTTTCAACTAATTCTGAATTCCGCCACACATATATGTTAAGTAATCATATTCCAACGTGATAAATTAGTTATCATAACGGGCTAATTGTTGAATTCTCTCAATGAATGTAGAAAAAAAGCATAGATGATACAAATTCTTTTAGCTGATGCCTAATATCTGAGCAGCTTCCCCCAATTTTCTGGAGAAACCACAGGCAAGTGTTATCAATTTGTAAATATTCACACATTAACCTTTAGCTTACTAAGTATGTATGCATAAGCAATAAATGAAAATAATATTGACAGTAATAAATAAAAACAATAATACATAATTAAGAAAAGAGAGAAAGAGACAGCAACAGAAATAGATAAATATAACACAAACATATGCCTACCACAAAGCAACTGCTGTATTCCAAGACGGTATAGCATTCTTATCACAGTATATATGGTAGAAAAAATAATATATATATATCTATTTTGCTTAAGTTATTTACTCTGGGGGAAAAATGCACCGTTCGTCTTAAGAAAAAAAAATGCTGATATCATGAGCTAGACATTCCTTTGAATACCACAGTTATATAAACCTTTAAAAAGTCAAAAAACCTAACAAGTTTTTCTTTTTCTTCTTCTTCTCCTTGTTCTTTTTCAATGATTACTACATCAGTCTTGCTTTGCAAATCTCTGCACTATCAACCAGCTTTTTAATATACTAATAAACACAAACAAGCGACAAGACAAAAATTTTTTTTTTAAAAATGCATGGTCACACAGTTGCAATATCTATCTTTTTCTCTTAGTTTGGCATATGCACAGATTTTGTTGTCACTACAAATAGATATTAAGCACCAATTGATTATCTAAAATATGATTTACACTTCTAAACAAATCAAAGTGCAAATAAGTTCATAAAATCTTTAATGTGAGTTTTAGAGTAGATTTAACAGTAACTGAGAAGAGCAGGAGAGTTAATGCTTACATACCATCCTGTATTATAATTCATAACTTGAAATGTTGCAAAATACTGATGACGTTGCCCTCATCCATTAAAGTCACTCTAGCTAACTGTATAGTTCTAGTCTCAACAGCTATATAGAACGTTTATTACCTAATTTATTATTCCGATTACTGTCATTCCCAGACTGACGTATCAAAAGAGATTTAGTACAGCTTCAAAACAGAAGTGAGACATGTATCCCTTCACTGGAGAAAATATTCTAAAACTGCTTTTAAGAATGAGGCATAAAATCACTTTTAGCATTGAGAGAAATATTAGACAAGTAATCACAAACAAAATTCAAACATAATAAAATAAAATGCAAGATCAAACAAGACAATGCAAAAAATAAACAGACTAACCAATACAAGAAACTGACATATCTAAGCATTAGCCATCCCTTCACAGTTACCTCTCAATTCAGTCAAACGTGCAACATACAAAACTAAAAGAAAGAAGGAAAATTAACATTCCGTCACAGTGCAACGCGCCTAAACTTTCTCGGCTATCTCTAATGCACTATCATATGACCCGAGCGCAAACTGTGTGACCTCTTTCCTCTATCTCTCTCTTTCTCTCTCTCACTCTTTCTCTTTCTCTCTTTTTGGTATTTTTGGGAGATTGTATTCGGAAGGAGAAGTTTAGAAATATTCACCTACTATCACACGGAACACACCTCTTAAAAAGCAGTGAAAGACAAATCATCCGAGAAGAAAAGCTATCCGAGGTGGTAGTCATATTTATTTACAATACCATCCTCAATACATGTAAAAAGAGATTTCATAGCCTATAGTCTTTTTGTTTTTTCTTTTACAACTATATATTAATCTCTCGATCTCGCAAAAAAAAAAAAAGTTGCAAATCCCTCTTTTTTTTCTTTCAAATGCTGATTTGCTCGCTGCTACCAAATGCACGAATACCATTTACTATCTAATTGAAATTAAAATCATTTATTTGCACTTCAAAATCAAACACTTCTCAATTCAAGATCCAGAATTTGGAAAAAAGTAAAAAAAAAAAAAAAAAGAGAGATTTCATAACTTTTGAATGAGCTAGGCATCCTTCGTATTTTGTTTTTATTTTTATTTTTTTTATGTCTATTTGGAACCTACCTTTAAAACCGTTGCATATATATATATAAAAAAAAAGGGAGAGGTGCGTAGTATTAATATTGCGCGAAAGTGGCCCCTATGTGTAAACAAGTATAAGAAGAAGAAAAACATAAAACACGAGAAACCAATTTCAGGTCATTAATGCATCAGTTAAAAAATAAATTGACTGGGCTCTGTCCCTGTACACTACAGAATAACTTTTGACTACAGAAATAAAAAAATAAAAAAAAAATAACATTTTCACACACAGCAACAATATACAACAGTGACATAGGACTCTTGAATGAGATGTATGAAGACAGAGAATTTTGTGTACTGGCAGAAATACACTGAGAAAAACGTGAGAAACGAACACTCTTGAACACGCAATAATGCTTATTGTGGGAAGGGAGAGATTTTTTGCCCATATGGAAAATGCTTTTTCATCTGAACAAGGAATACTTTGGTTTTTGGAAATTACTCTTAAGTGCAACTAGTCATTATGTGCATGTAAAAATCATGTGGATAAAATATACTAACACATATAAAAAACTGGAATCTAACATTGCAAAAAGCTTCAATTTGAGTTTTCTCATTAAAATGAACCTTTATAGTTTAACAAAATTTGGGCTTCTTCTACAGGCCAAACTACTACAATTGAGTATACAAAAAAAAGGCTCAAAACCTATATATCATTGACTGGCAATCTTTCTTTTTTTTTTATTTTTTTTTTTATTTTTTTTTTTATATCACTAGCCTATCTTTCAAGTTCTCTTTTACTTTTTCTGCCAAAACACAAAAATTTCTTGACGCTGGGGAGGCTGGTGTTTGACTGACTGTACTTGCATGTGCTTTGTGGTTGTGGCTCATTCATGTTGGAAATGGTTGTTTCCTCTACTGAGGGGGAAAGCTCTATAACATGTAACCATGCTGATATTTACAGGCAATCTACACAAATGAAGAAAAATATTGTTAACAAAATATAAAATGCTCAAAAGTGGGGTGAAGGAAAATGACAATGGGTGATTTTGTAGAACTGTTACCACTGTGACACCTTACGTAATTGCATCCAAGACTGTATAAAAATGACAAACCATTAGAATTTCAACAAGTTCTATTGTCATTTTCCTTCCCACAAAAAACTCTGCAATAGCTTTGCGAGATAGACTGACGTGTATCTGGCTCTACCATGTGCCCAAGCCAATGCATACACATTTGAAGGCTGTCATAAGCTAAACGTATATCTGAGTGTATGGTATTACTTAAAGAAAAATCCAATTCATAAAACAGTATATCTATATAGCTGAACAATAAATTTTGATGGAAACTATCAGCAAAAAATATACACCACTAGTCTTAATCATTTCCATATAAACATACACAAAACTCAAAGATTTTTCTTTTTTCCCAGCACTTTGAACTGTAATACTCTCAACACTTCAGAGCTTGGACACACCACAAGACACGAGACTACAGGTCAAAGGGTACAGGCTATGGGGGGGAGGGGGATCTACACACTACCAGCCACCAGCCAGCGTCTCGCAAAGAGTCCAAGACAGGCGTGGATTGGGCGCATTCTGCTTGTGCTTCATTCAGGACTGAAAGCCGAAAGCGTGGAAGATTTTTTTAATACCGGTGTGGCGTGCGTCTTCTTGCGATCTTTGTGAAGTGGTAGACCCCATGGGGGAAGGGAAGTTTGGGGGCTGGGGAGAAAGAGAACGAGCCTGAGCCACCAGTTTGGGACCGATCATTGCAAGAATCTGTGTCGCCTGCATACTCTGATGTACACTTAAGGGGGACATAATTATTTAAAACCTTTTCTGTTATCATCTCTCCCACTCTCTCTTTCTCTCAGGGTCTTAGGACTATCATTCCTGATCATCTGCTTTCTATCTTCCCTCTTATTTCTAGACCCAATCTAGTAAAAATATTTTCCGAGGCAAACCTCAAGCGACACAGATATCTTGTCACCTTTCCCAGTCTGCATACACTGAGAAGGAACCAGTGAGGTGGAGATGCCACGGAAGTTGCACACGTATAAATACTGGAAGAAGCGTCCGCCACCTTATTCCAAAATCAAAGGAAATAAACTCTTGGCTTCATGAACTAAGATC
>NC_061850.1:26316840-26319340 GCF_019202785.1 Penaeus chinensis | reverse complement strand
CAGATCCCTGGGCCTTGAGATATACACACCAACACACTTACTTTTGTCAAGCCTACAATTGGGGGAGGGGCAAAATATATGCATAGAGATGTGGAAAAGTGCCAATAATAATTGTAACAGCAACCATCATACTTGTCCATACATTTCCTTCCATAAAACAAAAGGGGAAAAATATTACAATGGACAAGACTCTTGAAAAAACTACCAGAACTACACACAGAAAAGTATATAGAAAAAAAGGAAAAATTCCCCAAAAAAGGGACAGGGGAACAGAAAAGAAAAGTTAATAATAATAATTATATATATGTATACATATATACATACACAGATATGAGTATATAAAGAATACACCACAAGAGGACTGGCTTGACTCAGGTACGTGTGAGTGCGCGCTTCTGGTGAGTATGGGAGTGCTGGGCTTTACTTACATCGTCGTTGGCATCGAACTCAGCTGAGTTGAGGGACTCTCGTGACCCCCTGCGGAGTCTGTCCCTTGAGGCTGAGAGTCGTCGGCTTCCCTCTGGCGTCATCCCGTCCTTGACCAGATTGACGGCCTGGGGGACCATTGGAGCGCACACGGCCACACGAGCGCGCACATTCATTAGACCACTGCCACACTTGTAACCACATGCTGGCTCACAGAAATTAAAGACACACACACACACTCACACACACATGGTGGAAGACACACTCACACACATACAAAAAAAAATATATATATGGGTAAATATTGTTTTGCTTCTTTTCTTAACATTCTCTCTCTCTCTCTCTCTCTTTTTTTCACAAGTTTACAATCTATTTATTTCTTAAATAAATCATCTGCTTAAACATAATTTGAGAGGACTGGCTAAAAGAGAGAGGTCATTGTCATTATAAAGCAAACAATATCCACCCACACAAGGGAAGTACTGCTACCCAGAGTGCTAGCCAGGTAGGCAGGTGGGTGGGCACTCTGGATATATCACAACACAATAAGCAGGGGTTCTGCAGATAGCCGCAGTTGCCTGACCATATTGCAGCAACTTGGTATCAAAATCCAATACCAAGGCTTTTCTTTTTTTTTTTTTTTTAAATGCATGAAAAGAACTGAATGCATAATCCCATTTCTCAAACACTTAAGAACTTATATTTTCAGTAGCTTAATCGTTCCCTTCTGGCAGAGGTAAGCCTCATCATTTGAAATAAATATTTCCACAGCAGACAAAAGCCATGGCAAATGTTAAGAAGTGCAACAAACCAAAGGAAATCTGAAGCTCCATTCATATAAAATGGCTCTAGTCATAAATGCATAAAATAGAATAACATGAATGAAACAAAAAAAAAACATGGTCAGACAACCTTGTAGCACATTAATAAATTCTAAAGTGCTGAACTAAATATAAAAGTTTCCCTTACAAAATTCTTCTAGTGAACAGAAACAATGCACTCTTTAAGCAAAATGAAAGTCAAAAACAAAGAAAAGTGAAAGAAAAAATAAATGTGTATATATTATAAATATGTACTTATATGTATATATACATAGTCATACATATATATTGGCATATATATACACATATATATTGGCATATATATATATACACACATATATATTGGCATATATATATACACACATATATATTGGCATATATATATACACACATATATATTGGCATATATATATACACATATATATTGGCATATATATATACACACATATATATTGGCATATATATACACACATATATATTGGCATATATATACACATATATATATTGGCATATATATACACATATATAGGCATATATATAAACATATATAGGCATAAATAAATAAATATATATATATATATATATATATATATATATATATATATATATATATATATATATAGGCATATATAAACACATATATAGGCATATATATAAACATATATAGGCATAAATATATATATATATATATATATATATATATATATATATATATATATATATATATACATACATGTGTGTATATATATATATATATATATATATATATATATATATATATATACATATTTATGTACATATACACATATAAATATACATATGTATAAATATATATATATATACAAATATATACATAAATATAAATATATAAATATATAAATATATATAAATATATATAAATATATCTAATATAAATATATATACATATAAATACATTATATACACATATATACATTATATACATATATACATATACACATACATACATATATATTCATATCTATATATACATATATATACATATATACATATACATATATAATATACAAATATATATGCATATACATATATACATACACATAACTATATATACATACATATACATATATATAAAATGTACATACATATACATTTATATAAAATATACATAGAAATATACACACATACATATTTATACATATGCATATACATAAAATATGCATACATATATATACACATATACATATACATAAATATATATAAAGATGCATAAA
>NC_061850.1:26286840-26294340 GCF_019202785.1 Penaeus chinensis | reverse complement strand
TCTACCACTACCATCACTACCCCCCCCCCCTCCACAACCTCCCTACGCCCGCCCCACCCCCACCCTAACTCACCTGAGCCTCGGAGAGCCCGAGCTCGATCTGGTCGAGGGACTTCTGTATGATGCCGGCCTTCTCCGAGAAGACATTGGAGTCCGGCGGGTGGTGCTGGGCGGAGGTGATGGAGTTGTTGATGCCCGTCAGGATGGAGTTGTGCTCATTCCGCAGGGCCTCCAACCCCTGCACCACCGTCCGCGTGTGGGACACCACCTCCTCCTGCGTCAGGGCCGTCATCCTCCCGATGCTCTCGATCTTCTTGCTGAGGGGGAGAGAAGAGACATATGAGGGGTGAGACTGGAGGGTCATTAAAAAAAAAAAAAAAAAAAAAAAAAACTGATCTTAAAATAATCATTACTCAAGATTCCTTTACTTTTCACCATCATTACTCTCGCTCTAACACAACAACTACTACAAACAATAAATCCCAATCCCATTTTTTTTAAAACCCTTTCCTTATAACTATCACACAAAAGGGGGAAAAACACCAAACAAAATAACCTTTCCTCTTTCCAGTCCGTCAGAAAAAAACAAAAACAAAACCAAATGCGCCACCACGTAAAAGGCACTTGGGCGCTTCCGCTTTCCGTCAACAAAGGCATCGGGAAACCTTACTCACTCACGGTATAGCGAGTACGGCGGCCGCGCGCAGGTAAACAAACAGATGGCAACGGGGTGTATAGAGCGTGATAATACTAAGAGAAAGGACGGGATGATGGAGGGAAGAATGTCAATAGATATACATAGATGGAAGGAAAAAGCGAGTGATGGGTAGACACACACACACACACACACACACACACACACACACACACACACACACACACACACACACACACCACACACACACACACACACACACACAGAGAGAGAGAGAGAGAGAGAGAGAGAGAGAGAGAGAGAGAGAGAGAGAGAGAGAGAGAGAGAGAGAGAGAGATAGAGCGTGTCCGAGAACATCGTCTCCTGACAGGTGAAGCGTGCAACAGTGCAAAGGTTGAACAGCATGCAAATAAACAAATCCCTTTTCCACATTTCCCCCCCACCCTTCGACATTCCCTTTCCCTATTCCCATTCCCATCATGATCTTCATCCCCATCTTCATCCTCACCCTCACCCTCATCCATCGCTACCTCCCTCCTGCATCCCCCCCCATCTTCCCCCATCCTCCCATCCCCATCCCCATCCCGATCCCCATGCCCTGCCTCCGTACTGCGTCACCACCATGCCCTTACTACCCCTCCTGCTACCCCTCCCTCTACCCCTCCTGCTTCCCGCCCCTGCTTCTGGCTCCACTGCCCCTGCTGCCGCTTACTCGTGCCCGATCAATAGCCAGGTGCAACCCACAATGCACAAACACCTCGACATGAATTATTAACGTCTCATGGTCGTCGCCGTCGCCGCCGTCGTCGAAGGCAATCTCTTGCGGACGGCCGATCAAGACAATCTGGCTGACGATCAATTTGAGTTGCATGCGACGGGAGGCGGGGCGATAGGCGACACAAGGACGGACGCAAGAAGGGGGGGCATGGGGGAGAAGGGAGGGAGAGAGAAGAGAGGTAAGGAGAAGGGAGGGAGAGAGAAGAGAGGGAGAGAGAAGAGAGGTAAGGAGAAGAGAGGGAGGGTGGGAGAAGGAAAGGGGGAGAAAGGACGGAGGGAGAGGAGGATGAGGAGGAATAATATGAAAATATAAGAAACCTAAAAGTTCAAGTTAGAGTAAGAATAATACGAATAAGGACATAATCAAATATATAGATTTAAATAAGAATAAGAGTAAAAAAAAAATAAGAATACGAAAAGCAGTAGTAATGGAGAGAAAAGAGAAAACAAAATCTAAAACTGCAGAATCACGACCCTACGCTCTTGCCCCCATAAAATAACCCAAACATAAACACAGCAGCAGCCCAAACAAAGGGCCTGAGAGGTGTCCATCTTCCCCGACACCGACCGACCGACCGACCGACCGCCCGACCGCCCGACCGCCCGACCGCCCGACCGACCGACCGACCGACCGACCCGACCGATTCAATTCCACGCAACAATTCCCGGGGAACTCTCGCGCTCGCGCGCGCGGCTGGAATGCGTCGCCAATAACCCCTTCGTCATTTCTGAACGCCCACGTCCATTCCCGCGCCCGCGTCATCATGCACACCCACGCATACGCATACACACACGCATCCAAATCTACAACCACATCCACGTCTACGCCCATCCACTCCCGCCCACAAGTACGTCTACCTCCCCCGCCCACGCCCTCAGCCCCTCCAAAACGGCCACCAGTTGCCCATCCGAAGGAGGAGACCGGTGAGAAAAGCGTCTCCAGGACCCAAGCCTCCTTGACGCCTCCTTGAGTGCCCTACGAGAGTGAGAGAAAGAGAGAGGGAGAGGAGGAAGAGGAGGAGGTAGAGGGGAGACAATGGGGGATGGGACGGGGGAGAGGGAGGGAGGGAGGGAGGGAGGGAGGGAGGGAGGGAGGGAGGGAGGGAGGGAGGGAGAGAGAGAGAGAGAGAGAGAGAGAGAGAGAGAGAGAGAGAGAGAGAAAGAGAGAGAGAGAGAAAGAGAGAAAGAGAGAAAGAGAGAAAGAGAGAAAGAGAGAAAGAGAGAAAGAAAGAAAGAAAGAAAGAAAGAAAAAGAAAGAAAGAAAGAAAGAAAGAAAGAGAGAGAGAGAGAGAGAGAGAGAGAGAGAGAGAGAGAGAGAGAGAGAGAGAGAGAGAGAGAGAGAGAGAGAGAAAGTGCCATTATATAAAAGTTGTTAATTTCCTCTTCCACAATCTTAGTGCCTCGCTCCGAGTGCCGGCTCAACCCCTCCCGTCCTTGGCCCTGTCCCGTCCTTGGCTCTCTCCCGTCCTTGCATGCCACGCCGCGAGAGTGCCCCGAGGGGGTCACCAGACTCGGACACGCACGTGATCGATACAAGGCTCCTCAGGGCGGCCGGCGACGTCAAGACCCATTGGAAGAAGGAAAGGAAAAGCAAGAGGAAGAAGAGGAGGAAGAAAAAGAGGAGGAAGAGAAAGAGGAGGAAGAGGAGGAGGAGGAGGAGGAGGAGGAGGAGGAGGAGGAGGAGGAGGAGGAGGAGGAGGAGGAGGAGGAGGAGGAGGAGGAGGAGGAGGAAGAGGAAGGGGAGGAGGGAGAGGAGGGTGAGGAAGAGGAAGGGGAGGAGGAAAAAAGAAAAGAAAAGAAAAGAAAAGAAAAGAAAAGAAAGGAAAGGAAAAGAAAAGAAACGGAAGTAAGAAGAGAAAAAAAAGAGGATAGAGAAGAGAAGACACGAGAGGAGAGAAGAGAGAAGGGAGGGGAGAAAGAAAAGAGAGGACATCCATCCACTCCAACTCGGCCGGGGGAAAAGCCTTCGACATCCTGCACCGAAGGCTGTAAAACAAAACCGGAGGAAGGGAGGGGGAGGGAGGGAGGGAGGGCAGAATAAAGATGGGAGGGAGGGAGGGAGGGAGGGAGGGAGGGAGGGAGGGAGGGAGGGAGGGAGGGAGGGAGGGAGGGAGGGAGGGAGGGAGGGAGGGGGGTAGAGTAAAGGTGGAGGAGCAGGAGGTATGAGAGAGAAAGGGAGGGAGAGAGAGAGAGAGAGATCAGATAAAGACAAGGTTGGATTGAGAAACACGAGGGGAGAAGAGAAGCAAGTGAGAGAGAGGGAGAAGGAGAGGAAGGAGAGAAAACACGACAAGAAGAGGAGAGATAAAAGAGGAAAACTAAACAAAGGAGAGAAGTGAGCAAGTAAGAAGGGAAGAGATGAGATATTAGAAATGCAAAGCAGGAGAGGACGAACGAAAGAACGCGAACGAAACGGAAACGGGAAATAAACGAAAAGGGAGAGAAAAGCTGGCAATGCGAGGAAGACACGAGAAGCCACGCTATGGCACGCAACGCCCGTAACTTCGGGACCGAAAGCTGTCCTCGCGGTGTCTAAATCCTCCTCCTCTATTCCAATTTCCACCTCCTACTCTATTTCCACTTCCACCTCCACTTCCACTTCCACTTCCACTCTCCACCTCCACCTCCACCTCCACCTCCACCTCCACCTCCACCTCCACCTCCTCCTCTACTTCCACCTCCACTTCCACGTCCACCTCCGTCTCCACCCCACCTCCCCTTCCACCCCCACTCAACCTCACCTTCACCCCACCTTGACCCGCACTTTCATCTCCATCCCCATCACCACCCCCACCAACACCCCCACCAACACCCCCACACCCCCACCCCCACCCCCACCCACACCCCCACCCACACCCCCACCCCCATCCTACCTCCACCTCCGCTGCCCTTCACCCCCGGCCGTCAGCTGATACAGACGACAAATCCCTCGGATTTCCTGACACTACTGGAGTCCTCGCAAGTGAAGAGGGTGTGCGGGTGATGGAAATAATAGTAATAGTAATAGTAATAGTAATAGTAATAGTAATAGTAATAGTAATAGTAATAGTAATAGTAATAGTGATAGTGATAGTAATAGTAATAGTAATAGTAATAGTAATAGAAAGAGTAACGGTAATAGTAATAATAACAGCAACAGCTACAGTCAGAGTAACAATGATACTATAATGATAGTTTAAGTGACAACAATAGTAATAGTAATACGGACAGTTATAGTGACAGTGATAGTAATAGCAACAATACTTGTAAGAATAGCGAATACTATGTAATAAAAAAACATAAATGTCAATAACAAAAACAAAAACAACACCACCAACAACAAAACCGCCCCCCCCCCACCCCCGCCATCGAGCTTTAAACACCGTCCTCCAACGATCCAATTTCCCTTCTTCGAATCGCGATGGCCTTCCTTCTCGCTCCTTCCTCTTCCTCTCGCCCGCTTTTCTTCTTCTCCCCCTTTCTCTCTTCCTCCCTTCTCCCTCGTATCTTTCTTCCCTCTTCTACGTTTTTTGTTTTTTTTAATATTATTATCGTTTTCCTTCCTCTTCCATTCCTCCCCATCTTCTCCCGATCGTCGCTCCCCTTGTCTCCCTTCCTTGCCTTTCCTTTCCACTTCCGTTTACCCTTCCCCTCCCCTCCCTCCCCTTCACTCCCCACCCCACCCTACCCCATCCTTCCCTTCTCTCCCCACCCCACCCTACCCCATCCTCCCCTTCTCTCCCCACCCCACCCCATCCTCCCCATGCATACAAACAACCCATAACAGCTTTTCATTAATACCTCTATCGAAATACCACTCGACACGCAGGCCCGATTTAAGGCACGCACGCACGCACGCACGCATACATGCCTTTCAATCTCTCTTCTCTGGTGTTATAAGCTCTGGGAAAGGGAGGGTGGGTGTTGGGGAGAGGAGGAAGGGGGAACGAAGGAGAGGGGAACGAAGGAGGGGCAACGAGAGGGGGAACGAAGGAGAGGGAACGAGAAGGGGGACGAGAGAGGGGGATGGATGGAGGGGGAACGAGAGGGGGGGACGAGAGAGAGGGAGACGATGAAGGGGGCGAGAGAGGGAGACGAAGGAGGGGGGGGGGGGAGGAGGGAGGGACGCGGGGTAGGAAGGGAGATGAAAGGAGGGAAAGGAATAAGGAGGGAAGAGCGACGGGAGGCAGGAGGCAGAAGGAGGGGGGGGGGGGGGGTAATCTAACTTCCATAACGGCACTCCCGGATGGCGCCGGCCCTTCAATGCACCGTGTCCCGGCCAATCAAGGTGAGGCGAATTATATCCCTTTTCCTAATTCGTACACCCTCCCCTCCCCCTCCCGTCCCGTCCCGTCCCGTCCCCTCTCCTCCCCTTCTCTCCTCCCCTCTCCGCTCCATCTCGTCTCTCTCTTCCCCCTATTTCCTTCTCCCTTAACAACAACAACAACAACAACAACAACAACAACAACAACAACAACAACAACCATAATTACATAATCAGTTAAACAAAAGCAATGAAAACCAGCATAATGTCCCTCTCCGGCCGCGAGCACACGCACAATTAAAACTGGACACGCAATAGAGCTGCCCACATTCAGCCGGCCCTATATCCCCTCCCCTCCCCTCCCCTCCCTCTTCCTCTCTCTCCCCCTCCACCCCTCCCTCTCCCTCCTCTCCCCTCCCCTTCCATCGCCCACCCACCGCTACTCCGCCCTTCTCTTCCCTCCTCCATTAGCCACTACCCCTTTCCATTCCTTTCCCTTATTGACCCTTTCATTTTCCCTTCATCCCTACCCTTACCCTTACCCTTACCCTTACCCTTACCCTTACCCTTACCCTTACCCTTACCCTTACCCTTACCCTTTTCCCTTTCCCTTTCCCCTTTTCCCCTTTTCCCTTCCCCTTCCCCTCACCTATCCCCCTTCTCCCCCGAACCCCCAACTGCATTCAACTGCCCCGCCCACTTAGCTGCGATGAGTGGCGAGCTTTTCCACTCGGGGTAATGGACAAGTTAAGAGAGACGAGGGGAGGGGGAAGGGTGGGGTGAGGAGAGGTGGAGAGGGGAGGGACGGAGGGAGGGAGTTAGGAGGGATGGGAGGGGAGAGGAAGTGAGGGGAGGGAGGGAGTTAGGAGGGATGGGAGGGAAGGTAAGATGAAGGGGACTGGGGAGAGGGGACTGGGAGGGGGGACTGGGGAGATGGGGAGAGAGGGCGAGGGAAGAAGGGAGAAGGGAAGGGGTAGGAGGAGCCGGTGCATTGGCGGCGAGGACGGGGTAGTGAAGCAAGGTTAGCGAAACAAAGTTAGCGCATCCTAAGCCTCTTGTGCTAATAATGGGCAATGTCGTTCCCGTAATTGTTGTGATGAGTTGAAAGGGGGAGGGTGTATGGATATGAAATTAAGGCGGGGAGTAGAGAGGAGGGAGAGAGGAGGGAGAGAGGAGGGGGAGAGGAGGGAGAGAGAAATGAGAGAGAAGGATGGAATGACGGAGGGCAGGCGGGAAGGAGAGGAGGATAACGGAGGGGCAGGGGGAGGGGGTTAGGGAGATCGGAGGATGAGGGAGGAGGGAGGAGGGAGGAGGGAGGAGGGAGGAGGGAGGAGGAGGAGGGAGGAGGGAGGAGGGAGAAATGAGATGGAATGTCGGAGGGAGAGGAGGGATGGAAGCGGAAGAAGCTGGAGAGGAAGGAGGGAGGGAAGCAGGGAGAATGAAAAGACTGAGAGATAGAGAGGGGAGGAGGAGGGGAGGGGGAAAGGGGGGAGGGAGGAAGATTATCTCCCATCTTTGCCGTGCTTTTGTTCTACTGAATGATGATGGGAGGGCCTCTTTTGACGGACTATCAGCTCCTCAAAACACACGAAATGGAAATTCTGCTTACACACACAACTGCGAGTGGGACAGACAGACAACCGGAGGGAAAAGTGAGATGATAATGCAGAGAGTGCAACATATCATCTGAACCTCACTACCAATAAAATTAATCAATAATTAGTGCGTAAGGGGGAAGAGGAGGGAGATGAGAAAGAGGAAAGAAGGAAAAGAGAAAGAGGGAGGGAGGGAGGAAGGGAGGAAAAGGAAAAAGAAGGAAGCAGAA